>NC_069002.1:27567982-27569367 GCF_001194135.2 Octopus bimaculoides | reverse complement strand
GGGAGGAAATGGAACAAGGAGGAAGGGACAGAAGCAGTGAAGTAGAGGCCAGGACAGAAGGGTAGATAGGAAGATAGAGGAAGACAGATAGATAAATAGATAGAGAGGATGGTGGAGGGAGGAAGTGGAACAAGGAGGAAGGGACAGAAGGGTATAGCACTGAAGTAGAGGCCAGGACAGAGGTATAGATAGAAAGATGGAGGAAGACAGATAGATAAATAGATAGAAAGATAGATAGACAGATAGATAGATAGAAAGATAGTCACGTCAGAATAATAGTAGACTTACTTGTAAAATAGGACGTGTGCGTTCAATAATGTAATAATACAAAGAATATATATATGTATATACTTTTCTATGTATCTTATGTTTGATGTAATGAATATACTTTTGGAAAAATTCATGCATGTTGGGTCTAGGGCTGAATAGATTTAAATATAATTGTGAACTTATATGTAGAAGTTTAATTCTTACTTCTACATTATTCTAATGCCTCAGGTTTGAATTTCTTCAGTACTTCAAATTGAAATCTGTGCATTGGAGAAAATCTTTTCCCTTATCATATATATATATATATATATATATATATAAGTTCAAAAAAGAAAAACGACAAAAAACAACAACGCGAGGACGTGATACAGATTGTGTTACTGGACGCTTGGGAAAGGAAAGAATGAGAATTTGACGTTTTGAGCAGAGCTCTTCGTCGGAAACATAGGAAAGTCCAAAGAAGGGAAAACGGAAGAAGAAAAAGTCGCCAACGATATCCACGAGGTTACATTGTGGATCCCAGCCTTTTGACTGAACTTGGAGTACCCAGTTCCTGGAATTATTGTACCTCGGATTACTGTTCCTGTTGGATTACGCCATTGCTGCACCTTGATTGGATATCATATATATATACACATATACACACATCTGGCTTCTTTCAGTTTCTGTCTACCAAATCCTCTCACAAGGCTATAGTAGAAGACACTTTCCCAAGTTGTCATGAAGTGGGACTGAACCCAGAACCATGTATTTGGAAGCAAACTTCTTACCCATAGCCATGCCGGTAACTTATTTTTAATAATTTGAAAAAATTATTTATAACTATGACTGTTTTATTTGATCCTTGTTATTGTTTTAATGTCTTTTTTTTTATGCTAGCACAGGCAAGGGTGTGCAATTTAGAAATTTTTTTCACAACCATGTGATATTTTGCATTCAGCCCCATGTGTAGCACCTTGGGCAAATATCTTCTATTATAGTCAAAGGCTGTTTGAGGTGTTATTAGAATAGATTTCACAGAGAGAAACTAAAAGGAACCATTTATTACATAATACTTACATGCAAACTACATATATTACCTTAATAAGAACATTATATATCTTTTTTTATTTTTT
>NC_069002.1:27567364-27567882 GCF_001194135.2 Octopus bimaculoides | reverse complement strand
AGCCGACCAAAGCCTTGTGAGTGGATTTGGCAGACGAAAACTGAAAGAAGTCCGTCGTATATATATGTGTGTGTGTGTGTGTATTTGTGTGCATCTGTGTGTCCCCCACCATCGCTTGATAACCGATGTTGGTGTGTTTACGTCCCCGTAACCTTGCGCTTCGGCAAAAGAGACCGATAAAATAAGTACTAGCCTTACATAGAATAAGTCCTGGGGTTGACTTGTTCGACTAAATACGGTTGTCCAGCTTGGCCGCAGTCTACGTGGCACTTTCTTCTGCTTTAACCCACGACGACCGTTTCTGCTGTATCTGCTTGCATCTCTTGGTGTCTGATTGTTTGATATAGTTAACCAAAAGCGTTTAAAACTGAGTGTTTGATTGATATCTGCCTGGACGTTTTAATCCCCGTCTTCTTCTTCGTCTTCTTCTTCTTCTTCTTCTTCTTCTTCTTCTTCTTCTTCTTCTTCTTCTTCTTCTTCTTCTTCTTCTTCTGCATACATACATACATATATATATA
>NC_069002.1:27560029-27567012 GCF_001194135.2 Octopus bimaculoides | reverse complement strand
TATATATATATATATATGAGCCCACTATAATGAATCCATAAACACATATAAAACATGAAAGGGTATATCCACTCCCGCCCTGAAGATCTTATGCTCAGGTCATATAAATTTAATATACACTTAATATTTACTGAATATAAAATATATTTTACCTCTGAAAAACTTCACTGTGCACATTGTCGGTAGAAAGTTGCCTCAATGTCACCATACCTGCAACACAATTTTTGACATAGCTTTATACAATTGTGCTGTAATCGCATAAGAGTGAAAAACAAGATAATATACTTTTACGGTTCAGGTCAAATAAGAATATGACTAACTCATACAAAATATATATTTAGTTATGGAGCAAAGCGACAGCAGAAAGCAGTAGCAGAATGTCGTTCATTTAATCAGAGTCAGAATATACCAAAAGTTTATCGAAAACACAAACGAATAAACAATTCAATATAAAAAGACTATATTTAGTTAATGTGACGTGATAAGCGATATTGAGGTTTAAATATCTCAATGCTGAAAGAAAGCCATTATCGCAACAAGGAAAATTATTGAATAGACTTTCTAAAACAATCGAAAACACTATTTATAGAGATACAGAAACATTGGAGTCTAGAAATATTTAATATAAAACAAAAGCCATGTTATTTTACTATTTCATAAAGTATTATTTAGTAATAAGTACTATGACATGCAAATCTTTTAGCAATTACAACTGAAGTGAATGGCATCGAAGTGGGGTGAAGAGGCTCGCTTTTGCGATCAAGGTGTCTCGGGTTCAGTCCCACAGCAGTGCATCTGCCCCGGGTACGTGTTTTCTACTATAGCCCCAAGAACAGACCAATCACTTGTGTATGAATCTGGTAAATGAAAACTGTATTGAAGCCCGTCGAGTATATGTTTGTGCATATAAATATATATATACATGCATATGTATATATACATACATGTATGTATGCATATATGTATATAATATATATGTGGATATATATATATATGTATGTAGAGAAATATGTATGTATATATACGTATGTATACATATATATGTATATATATATATATATATATATATATATATATATATATACATATATATACATATATATATACATGTATGTGTATCTAGATAGATAGATAGATAGATAGATAGATAGATAGATAGATAGATAGATAGATAGATAGATAGATAGATGGAAAAATAGATGGGTAGGAAGATCGACAGACAGAAAGACAGATAGACAGGCAGACAAACAGATAGATAGATATAAATAAACTGATATATAACCAGACAGACAGATAGATAGACAGATTTGTTGGATGATGAACAAAACAAGATGCTTTCCTTCAAAACCTTGCTACCAAGTAGGTGGCCCGTCAAAATTTACTCCAAATTAGAAAGAGAAAGAGCGGAACATACATAATACATACACACACGGATACATACATACATACATACATACATACATACATACATACATACACACATACATACCTGCATAGATACATGTGTACATGCACAAATACATGCATGTATGCATACATGTATATGTAGAGGCAAATAACTATAGTTTGTAAAAGCAAGGCACCGTCCAAGGGAGTCGTATTGTTCTCTTGTTGAATAGATCGAAATAATCGTTTAGTTCCTCAAATATTTCTGCCAGTGGTACCGCACTTAAATAAATATAAGGAAAAAACATGGGCTGAAACGTTAAAATCTACTTTTTAGAAAATCCATATCCAGGTTGATATCATTTGATCAAACGTTCTATGTTGAAAAATAAGACTCAAAAAAACAACTCCTGGGAGATCACTTTTCTAAACAATTTCGTTCATGTTTTACTTTACGAATATAAACAACATGGAAGATGGGAAAGAAGTAGTTGCGTGTGAAGCAATATTAGATGTTACATGAGGATTAGTGAATGGATAGGCGAGATTTATAAGTGTTGCTGGTGATGGATTTATGATGTGAAAATGAGAAATACTTGATAACTGGATTTCAAATTTCGCTAGGATTTGATACAAGTAGATAGATTAGAATTTGTTTTTAAGAATGGTGTTGTTTTAGAAGGATATAAAAAGAAGAGAATGGTTACAAAAGCTTAACACTTTAAAACAGAAATATTTAATCAGGACAACTGTAGATATTAGCCTCTCCAGATTCTTTTGCTTTCATTCAATAGCATTATCCTTCTTCGGTTTATGTATTTCATCTGCTACTAAATCATAGGTAGTAGGCAGAGTATGGACGAATGGTCTAGATTCTCACTCTGTAATATGGTGTCTGCGGTTTCGACTCCGTTGTGTGATACCTTCGGTAAATGTTATTTTTTATCACATCTAATGACAAACTTCGACCAGCGGAAGTTTCTGAATGGCACGCTTAACGGAAAATTACCTTCACCTCTTGTTTTGGGGTTTTTTTTTTTTGCAGCCCGGCTCGTCTGATGATGAGCCATGTTTCATGCGGCCCACTTCTCAAAAATATGTGGCCCATACCTGTTCTATAGCCTCGAACCACCCTTCGTGAGTGAAATTGGGAGGACGGAAACTGTTCGGAAGCCTGTCGGATGAATTATACTTGGTCGAGACTTGTCACACTGTGTCACGCCCCACAAATGCATTCAAAGTATACATGTCTGTGGAATACTCAGTCACTTAAGTGCTAATTCAATAAGCTTGGTCGTTTAATTGATCGAACAACCAAATACTATTGGACCGAAATTCTAGCCGAGTTATATCTATTTATAAAATTAAACTTTGAGTTAGAAGCAGCTCTAATGACATTGCCGATGTCATACTCAATGTATGTGTTTTGTTTAAATATTTTCAGGTTTCGGTATTTCGTACAAAGAAAATCCCTTTAAGACGCAAAGTGTTAAAAAAAGACACTGCATTTCTCAAAACCAGGCGAAATAAATCTTGGTGAACAAGAACGACAGATATTGATGATTTGCAGTTATTTCAGCTCATCGGTACCGTATACTCGAGTCACCCTCGAAAGGACTTCAAATCGCTCGTCCGAGGTATATACAAATAGCGTAAAATCTATCTGCTGATATTTAACAGCGCCGCACAAGTAAAACAAAATTCAGTTTTGAGTTAAAAACAGTTCTAGTAACGTAAGCGTTATTGATGCCACATATTTATTCATTTAATTCATAATTCATAAAAAGTACATTTTTTGTGTTCTTCAGTTGACCTTCAGGAAAGCAAAATCATAACATAAACACGGATCAGCGGGGGATTTTGGAGTTTTATTTATCATTCTTAAGAGATCTATTATAACGCCATAAATTCTAAGTAACCTCATATATCCCCAGACGCAAGGTTACGTCTTAAGACTAGCTATGACTTATTATTGACAACACTACAATCCAGCTCCTATTAAGTTCAATACCCTACCTTTGGTGTCATTTCTTTATTTAGTTAAACCTTTCGCTCCCTATAGAGCATAGGCCATCGACGACCTTTCTCCATTCTTCTCGAATCTGCGTAGCTTTTTCCCGCTTTTCCCTTTACTTTTTCAGCCTCTTCTGCCTCCTTGTGGTTTCCATCTTCACTTGCGCTTCGGGCATATATTTCCCAAATGGACTGCCTTCCTCTCCTAGATCTTGTTGATTCTAAATTGTCATCGATGCTTCTGTAACTTGCTTTTTTTACGTCGGTAAGGGCTCTACGTGGACCCATTTTCACCTCTGGCACTAATATACAGGGTGGGTAGAAAGTCATTAGGCATTAGAAATTGCTTATAGAATGTTTAGTATTACTGAAGCCATGACAAATGCATTTTCTAAACAGACAACACTAATGAGGATTTTTTTTATTATTTTCTTATAGTCTTATTTCTTATTTTCCAGATGACCGGTCGATTGACTAATAAGGAGCGAACTAAGGTAACAGCATGCTGTCAAGTGAGGAATTCCATTGTTTGGGTTCAGAGATGGTGGCGTGCATGGAAAAGTAAACATGCAACACTGTGTCCGGAGACCATAAAAAGTTGTCAAGCAAAGCTGATGACCACGGGCTCTGTGAACGATGCAAGAAGAAATGGCCGTCCAACCACATCCCAATCAGCGGATAACGTGGCAACAGTGCAGGAAAGGTTTTATCGCAGCCCGCAAAAATCAATACGTCAAGCAGCTCATGAAAGTGGACTAACAAGACACACAACACGTACAGTGTTGCATAAAGAATTGAATTTTCGTCTGTGGAAACTCCATTTCGTGCAGGAGCTAAAACCTAAAGACTGTGACCGCAGAAGTCCAGAAGTCCAGAAGTCCAGAACTCCAAGAAGTCCAGACCTCACTCCGTGTGATTTTTACCTGTTGGGTGACACAAAAATGGAGGTGGACAAGACAAAACCTCGCGCACTTGAGGACTTGAAGACACGGATTCAGGAGGTTCTCAATGATATCCCAGACGACACCCTTCTGAACGTTGTTCGTTCCATCCCTGGCCATTTGAGGAAACTGGTTGACACCACCAGTGCTTACGTTGAAATATGAAGATTTACTCTCATTTTCCATGTAATAAAGAACATGTATCGTTTGTTTCAATAAATTTGTCAAAGGAATATGGATTTTATTGCCATTTTTTTATGCCTACTAACTTTTCACCCTACCTGTAAATCACCCCTGGAAAGAGGTGGTTTTTCGCCCACCCTGTAGATCGCCCCTAGAAAGACGTGGTCTATATTAGTCTGGATTTTATCCTTTGACCAGCATGGATCAAGCATAGAAGGCTCCAACAGGATCTGCCACTCCTCTGGCATGGTTCTCGGGGTCATTAACCCAGACAAACTACCACACCGCAAGACACACCATTTTGTATCATTGAATATATCACATTTCTTCTTATTCACTTCACTCGTATTTAAATTACATCTTGTCTTTTCTGTAATGAATTTCAATAAAATAAATTTTCGGTACATTTTTTGTGTTCTTCAGTTTGACCTTCAGGAAAGCAAAATCATAACATAAACACGGATCAGCGGGAGATTTTTGGAGTTTTATTTATCTATTCTTATTTATATTTTTCTACCTTAAAGCAGGAAAAAAACTAATCACATTTAACCGTACCTAAATCAATAACATTATTTAATCTGCAAAAACAAAGGTAGAGACGTTGCAGTTTTGTTTATATTGTTGTTGTTGTTTTACGTCAATAGAACATTTCTTTTCCGATAATTATCTTTTTTTTAAACTGACACAAACATTTATTCATTCTTTTTATAATGACTTCCTGGGGAAATAGATCAGACAACGTTAATGGTGGGTTGTAAAATGTTAATAAAGGAATTTTAATCAGTGGCGTTACACTAAACGTCGCTGTTCCTTCAGCAATGAAGCTCTGGGCTCACAATATTTCTATAAATGAACTTTAATGACAGCGTATGATAAATAGTACCGTTGCCATGTCAACGCTGTTTATTTATTTACTTGTTTATCTATCTATCTATTTATTTGTTGTCTTTCATCAAAATCCTGAATTCTTTCTCATTAATATTCTATTTCTCATTGTTGAGGATTAAAAGAATGAAGACACCACAATAGATAGATATTTTACAATAACTACCAATCAATAAAAGGTAGCCGTAGCATGACCCTGTAGTCAATTCATCTGTTTACCAAATAATGAGTTGTGAGTTCCACCTTCACTTCAGGCGTTTCTTTGTTTCGCTCATTAATCCTGTTTCTCTTCTTTTATTTCCTTCGGTCACTGGACTGCGGCCATGCTGGGGCACCGCCTTAAAGGGTTTAGTCGAACGAATCGAGCCCAGTATTATTTTGCTTTTGAGCCTGGTACTTATTCTATCGGTCCTTTCTGCCGGACTGCTAGGTTAAAGGGACACAAACAGGACACAAACAAACCAACACATCGGAAAGCCCACTTTCCTGAAAGAAACGTTAACACGCCGGGCGAAATGCTTAGCGGTATTTCGTCTGCCGTTACGTTCTGAGTTCAAATTCCGCCGAGCTCGACTTTGTCTTTCGGGGTCAGTAAATTAAGTACCAGTTGCGTACTGGGATGGATCTAATCGACTGCCCCCCCCACTCCCCAAAAATTTCGAGCCTTGTGCCTAGAGTAGAAAAGAATATTTTAGAGAGGTTTTTTGTTGTTAACCAGATTTCCCTTTTTTTGTTGTTTTTTTTTCTTATTGAAACTAGACGTGTCAAATGTTGTGGTTGTCCTTCTTTCGTGGCTGCGTTGAGTTGTTGGTTGTGTGTAAGCGACGAACAACAGTCACAAACAATTAACAGAAACTTTATTTACAACACATAGTATTTGTTTTCCAGGCTGGTCTTTGAATGAAGAATACAAACAACAATTTCCACACACTGGGCGAGACAAGCTCCGTTGTCTATAACTAAAACAGCTGGTTCGTATAGCTGTCACGACTGGAGAAATATCATGTGAGATTCATGACCTCATATCTGTACCTTATATTTGATCGGCTGGTGAATGGAAACATGAATATGAGGTTGTTAAAACAACTGTTCGATGTTCTGTATCTGCAAACGGCTGGAGAATGGAAAATGAGAATGGAGTTGTCGCCGCAATCTGAAATTAACGCCAAAACTTTGCCTGCTTATAAGCCCCATTTAACGATAATAATAATAATAATAATAATAATAATAATAATAATAATAATAATAATAATAATAATAATATATTCACTGCTGGAATGCAACATATTTGCAAGATTTATTCCAGCTTGACCTGCAGCTAAACAACAACATTCCAAATACTGGCTCAAACAATATCGTATTTTGGAACTAATACAACATATACTTAAATATGGCTTCACCATCCATAAGCCTTTATAATAAGACATGCATACAAACTGATAAGATCGTTAATATTTTGCCGAACCGCTGTCACGGAGACATAAACACACCAACATCGGTTGTGAAGTAATGGTGGAGGAACAAACACAGACACACAAACATATATATATATATATATATATATATATATATATA
>NC_069002.1:27558265-27559413 GCF_001194135.2 Octopus bimaculoides | reverse complement strand
ATTATTTAAAAAATATCATAATATCAAAATAATAACCATTCAATAATCATCCCTTCATCCATAATAATAACATGTATATTATATACAAAAAACATCTTACCTAAATTATCATTGTTTTAAATTATCATTGTTTTAAATACAAGTTGAACGAAGTTTAAGTTTAAAATAATAATGAAGATAAAATTAGTACATATTTAACCGGTGTAATAGTTAAAGCTATACTATTTAAAGCTAAAGACGTTTATTTAATTATGATTAAAGATCAATTGAATAATAGAAAAATACAAGATTATTTATTTCTACAAACGTAATAATAAAAAAAATATGAATGAAAAAATTATGAATGGAAAAAATTATATATATATATTACAAGCTTCTTTTAGTTTCTATCTACCAAATCCACTCACAAGGTCTTTGTCGGCACGAGGCTACAGAAGAAGAAACTTGCTCAAGGTACCACGCAGTGGGACTGAACCTGAAACCATGTGGTTTGGAAGTAAGCTTCTTACCACACAGCCACGCCTGCGCCTATTAAAATTTTTTTATATTTTGTGTATTGTAGAAGTATAAGCAATTTATTGCAGCAAAATCTTAAATGGACCCTTCCAAGGGTCATATGGACCCCCATCCCACCCCGGTTGAGAACCACTACACTGGCTTAATGCATCACAAGCTTTAACCCGATACCTTTAGCAGTGTCTACTCTGTCACAAACTTATTCGTGTCAGGCTTTCCGTCTGAGGATATACTAATCTCGATGTCCCTATCAAAGATCATGGACATCGTCTTCCCCACCGACTGAAACGAAAAAAAAAGACGTTCATTCTTGGAACGTTGGATCTTGAAGCAGATAAGCTATAATAATAGCTTATAATAATAATAATAATAATAATAATAATAATAATAATAATAATAATAATAATAATAATAATGCCCGGATGCAGTACCAGGCAGTGGCTCTCATGGCTTCTGATCTTAACTGATTGGAAGTGTTATCATGTACATTGTTTTGTCTTGGTATAAAAAGATGGCCTACAGCAAATATTCTGCTTAATACCACAGATTTGCTTGTCAGTTGTTTGACCATAACCAGTTGAGCATGTCCCTTGGTGGCTGACGATATGTGCATCTCTGATCACGAACAGAAG
>NC_069002.1:27553732-27555967 GCF_001194135.2 Octopus bimaculoides | reverse complement strand
TATATATTAGTTCTAAATACAGTACATTTAAACACATAAGAGGTATCCTACGCTGGTTACCTCTTATGTGTTTAAATGTACACTGTATTTGTATGAATACTATATAGTCTATTGACTATTTTTTCTACACGCTAGGCCACTGGTAATAAAAATTTCTAAATTTTTTTCTTACCCTGATATTATTAATTATATAGTATATTATAAATTATATATCATATATATATATATATATATATATATACAGGGTGCGATGGGTAAATTGTCGCCATTTTATAGTTTTAATTTCGCACTTGCGCATTGTTTGCTTTTGATTTTGTCGACTACACAGAATAGTACAGTCAGTTGGGCATCGTTTGTGAGGAAAACAGTAACATGACACAATTTGCTTTGCCAGAGATTTGGAAATGACATGCTGTACTGCTTGGCAATCGCACCAGAAGCTCCAGTACGAACAGATGGTGAATGCACAGAACAGCCGTTGGCTTGCCGTGTCTCCAAAACGTGTACCGAGAGTGATAAATATCAAACATCCAGTTAACATGGAGGCTTGCATCAAGTGCTTGGAGGAGGTTGTACTGCCGTGGGCAAGAGGGTGGTTGTTGGAAGACCCTATGTCAGGCAACAGGACTCTGCACCATGTGACACAAGCAGGAAAACCCAGTCATGGCTGTCAGACAATTTCTGAAACCACATCACCCCTAACATCTGGCCACCTAACTCCCCACACTGCAACCCACTTGATTATTATGTGTGGGGCACAGCTGAGCGAGAGACCAACAAAACTCTTTGTAATACCAAAGATGAACTGAAGGCGAGAATTATGGCAGCATTCACCAACTTAAACAAGGAGACCGTCCAGAAGAGTTGGAGGAGATTCCGAAGTCGTCTGGAGGCTGTAGTTGAAGCCAATGGCGATTTTATTGAAGAAATTTACTCTTTAGTATATTAAGATATTTTTTAGGTAATTTTGATAAATATATCTGTTAAAATGCGATGTCAGTGCCATTTTCATTTTTGCTTAATTTAGATGACAATATATTCACCTGCCGCCTGTATAGATAGCAGCCCCATCAAATTTTGATCCACCTCAACCAAATCATGTTACTTCCACAGAAAGGTTGACACTAAATAACCAATGCCATAGATTCCCAGTATCCTGTCTGACCACGTGGATCTGAGAATAAAGATAAGGGCTGGGGTTGCTTCTAAGCCAAAAGCACTATGTGATTTGAGTTGACCAACAGGGGCCTAACATATAGGAACCATCTTGAATTCGTCTCATTTCTTGTTACTCGATCTCTAAATGACTAGCGAGCCTACGAAACCTTAAGTTATTTGGGTCGAGTTACACTGTTATTAAATAATACAATGTAACTCTTATTAGATATATTTTTCGCATGATATATATATATATATGATTATAAGAAAAAAGATTTTCTTCAATGCATAGACTTCACTTTGAAGTGCTCAGGTTTGAATATCTGGAGGACTTCAAAGTGAAGTTTATATATAAATATATATATATATATATATATATTGATAGGAAAGACAACAAAAGAAAGAAAGAGACCTCGATATTATGTAAATAGAGGAATTTATCTGTAAAAATATGTGACACTTATTCGGTAGCCATGATAAAACTCCGAGTTTCGGATTCCTGGGCGGAAACCCACGCCACCATCTCTTCAGTTATCTGACCATTGAAAATTCCAATGAAAATGACCGTTAAACAAAGGGAAATTACTGTGTGGTTAACCGTTATTAAGACAAAAGAGCTATTAGAATGACCGCTAAGTAAGGGGAGGGAGTAAAGGTAAGGGAGTAAAATGTCCATAGTGTTCGCGCGTGTGTGTGTGTGCGTGTGTGTGTATGTATATATATACATACACGCATATGTATTGTGTTAAGTTCTCTACATATTGCATGTGTGTGTACGAGTGTGTGTGTGTGTGTGTGTGTGTGAGAGAGAGAGAGAGAGAGAGAGAGAGAAGAGAGAGAAGAGAGAGAAGGTGCGTGGCTTAATGGTTAGGGCATTCGACTCACGATCTTAAGGTCGAGAGTTCAATTCCCGGAGGCGCGTTATGTCGTTGAGGAAGTCGCTTTATTTCACGCTGCTCCAGTCCACTCACCTTGCCAAAGTGAGTTGTACCAGTAATTCAAAAGGCCAGTCTTGTCACATTGTCACACTCTGTGTTACACTGAATCTCCCTGAGAACTACGTTAAGGGTGGTACAC
>NC_069002.1:27552916-27553569 GCF_001194135.2 Octopus bimaculoides | reverse complement strand
ATTATGTATGTAAGTATATATATATATATATATATATGTGTGTAAATATGTATTATGTATGTAAGTATATATATATATATATATATATACAACACATACACGAGGCAGAGAGCCAGACAGAGACAGAATGAAGCAGTGAGTGAGTACTGCCCTGGATAATAGAACGTATCTAGAACATCGTACCCATAAGCTTATCGTGTATGTATATATATATATATATGTATGTATGTATATATGTGTATTGATGTGTATGTATGTATGTATGTATGTATGTTTGTGTTTTCCATGTTTCTGTGCTTAATATTTTGTGACTATACATCCGTAACTATATATCCGACTATATATCGCCAATTAATTAAATACTTGGTTCAATTTGATCGATTAAACATTTAGAGGCGCTGTCCTAACATGGCCGCAATCCAATTCGTGGAATCAGAAAAGCAGAAAACATAAACATGGCAATTATTTTTCCTCTATTTTTTTTTTTTTCTTTTGTAATTTTTTGATGATTTCCACCAGTAAAATTTTGGAAATATGCACTATAATCCTTTCACACACACAGACACACACATATACACACACACACATACATATATATATATATATATACATATATATATATATATACATATATACATATATATATATATATA
>NC_069002.1:27551632-27552554 GCF_001194135.2 Octopus bimaculoides | reverse complement strand
ATATATATATATATATATATATATATATATACAGAGAGAGAGATATAGATACATACCTGCATCCATGCATGCATACATACATTCATACATACGTACGTACGAACATTTATATACGTATTCATACAGACATATATACATACAGATATACATATACATATATATGTAGGTATGTATTATGTGTGCATGCATACATGTATATGCATGTATGTATGTACATATGTATATATGTTTGTATGTATATGTATGTGTATATAACAGCAGGCGGGCTTTATGTATATCTTTCAAATCAATCAGAAAATTCATTCATTTATTCACAACGTTAAAGTTCAACAATCATGAACGTAATTGAATGGTTTTCTTTAATTTTGGGGCAGCATGTTGTTTGACTTCTGTTTGTAATTAGATTTACACTTACAGGAATAGATGCATTGTAGGGAAGATTTCGTTACTCTCGTAAAAGTTCGGCTGCCACGGATCAATGTTTACATCAATGGCAGCAATTTGTGTAGCTAATTCTTTCTAATCTTTCCCCTGAAGACGTTTTAACGTTGATTCTGCAATACCCAGGATGTCTACAGAAACAGCTTTGTCAGGAGTTAATGAACGTTATTCTGTTACGATACATATGTTATGCAAAATGAAGCGTATTTCGAAAGATTTTCGTCTCTGTTAACGTTTAATTATTACGAATTTGTGCAGGATTAGAGCTCATGCTATATTTATCGGTGTAAATCGATTGGCCACTTGTGGCGGTTAGTTTATATAAATGCGTAACTTCACATTCTTATAAAAAGATTTAGGCATTATAACTACGTGACTGAAACAAGTTCTGGGATCGATATAGTCGACTCGGAAACGATGTATTTGTGTGTGTGTGTGTGTGTGTGTGTGTGTGTGTGTGTGTGTGTGTGTGTGTGTGTGT
>NC_069002.1:27550439-27551332 GCF_001194135.2 Octopus bimaculoides | reverse complement strand
ATATATATATATATATATATATATAACATAAATAATATATAAATATATACATATATGTACATACCTACATCTATATGTATACATACATGCATATATGGATACAGGACATCAAAAAAAACGTTAATCGCAATGAGAAACGAAAACATAAAAGCGAAAACAGAAGACGAACGTTTTTTGAATAACGAAAAAAACAAACAGAGAAACGAGACATGCAACATAAAGAGTATACACCTTCGTCAGTTGTCCCTGTTCCATCTACTCAGCGTTTCGAAGGCAAGGACAATACGCGACTTTGTTGGAACAGACCTTCCCGCAAAGCAAATTAAATAAAATTTGGAATTTTTTGCAGAGGGTGAAAGTGTTAAGAACAGGACAGTGAGAACAAGACAGTAAAAACAAATGGTGAGACGATGGAAAAATTATTATGAACGCTAGATAGACGTGCATGAGAGAAGAAACAGAAAAAACACGTCTTTTCTGTACGAAGGCAGTGGACAGAAAGAGATCCCCTTTCGTCACGTGTCAGCGACGAGAGGCTCAAGGAGGAAGAGTGTGTGTTATGACGATGACGGTTCCAGTTGATCGATCAACGAAACGCCCTACTTGGTATATTAACGTGCAAGTGGCTGAGCACTCTGTAGACAAGTGTACCCTTAACGTAGTGGTCAGGAAGATTCAGCGTGACACAGAATGTGACAAGGTCGGCTATTTGAATTACAGGGACTGCTCATTTTTGCCAGCTGACTCAACTGGAGCAGCGCTAAATAAAGTGTCTTGCTCAAGGACACAACGCATCGCAGGGAATTGAACTCACGACCTTACGATAGTGAGCCGAATACTCCTAACCACTAAGCCACGCGCGTTGACATATACTTGTATGAATGCATATATAT
>NC_069002.1:27548562-27549221 GCF_001194135.2 Octopus bimaculoides | reverse complement strand
ATATACATGCGCATACATATGTATGTATGCATTAATTATGTGTGTGCATATGTCCATATGTATAAATAAGTGTATGTATAAGAGAGAAAAAGCTATACTTTGAAGTATTCCGTACTTGACATTTCTATATACTAAATCTTCCTTTTTTTTCTCCACTGTGGATGCCCAGCTTCCATAATCAGTAATATTATGCTCCATATCACATACATACATACATACATACATATATACACACGCACACATATACATATACGTATACCTTTCATCACATCGTATCACTAGCTAATCTCCCTTTTTACTCATTGAATATGTGTAGCTATTTTTTCGATTACTCCCTTCTCCTCCATCTCTGATCACGCTTCTACAAACTGAAGAAAAGTGCAGCCTGAAAGGTGAGTAAATATCTTGCTTTAAAGCGATGCAGATTATAATCCTGTGTTAGCATGAAAAGCTCTTTCCCGCCAACACGCCTCTTGCTCACGAAGGAAATATTTTATGAAAGGAAAGCGTTACATTCAGTCAGTTCCCTCTTTCCCTGATTTTATTCCTCTACCATGTACACAATTCTCGTTGTGTGTGTGTGTGTGTGTGTGTGTGTGAGTGTGTGTGTGTGCGTGTGTGTGTATACACACACACACACACACACATATATATATATA
>NC_069002.1:27539400-27545451 GCF_001194135.2 Octopus bimaculoides | reverse complement strand
GAAGAAATGCCGTTAAGCATTTTGTCCGATGCACAAACGCATCTGCCTGCTCGTCTCCTTAATAATAATAGTAGTAGTAATAATAATAATAATAATAATAATAATAATAATAATAATAATAATAATAATAAATAGGTGGGATTGGCTGATGAAAGGAACCCTAAAAAATAGAGGTCAAAAGCACTCTACTGGCAGCGCAAGACCAAGCTTTGGCCACGAACTGGAGGGTCAACCTTAGGAATGAGTAAGTATCTCCGCTGTGTTGCAGCTGCAGTAGAGTGGATGAAACCATTGCCCATATCACGAACGAATGCCCTAGACTTGCTCAAAACCACTGTTGTAGCGATACAGTCAGGTAGCGAAAGTGCTACATTGGAAACTGTGCGAAAAGTGGGGGCTAGAGAGAGGCAAGACGTGGTATGAGCACAGACCGCAGAGAATGACAGAGTCGAAGACTAGCAAAATCCTCTGGGATTTCCCAAACCAAACAGATCAGGTGCTACAGCATAACAGACCGGACCTAATGGTGGTGTACAAGTTGCACCACATATGCTATATACTTGATGTTGCGTGCCCCTTTGACCCACGAATAGTCAAGAAGGAACACGAAAAGATAGATAGATACAAAGCTCTTAAGTACGAAAGAACCTGACTATGGAAAATGAAGAAGGATCGTTGGGAACAGTATCAGAAGGCATAAGAGGAATGCCCAGTAGAACTATTACAAAAGGTTTGCTTCGTTGGCACGGTCAGAATAATCTGGAATCGAAGCCATGATCTCGCGATCATGAGTTCAACACCCTAACCGCTAGTCCTCGCGTCCTTTTCATTACTGTTCAGTTGTAATAACATAACAGATGTGCTGACACCGCAAATACAGCCGCAGATATAGATGTGACTACTTCTATGGTGACTTACCATCCTTAAAGTTCCTTCTCTGAATTTGCTGGTTGGTCCGTTTTTCTCGTCTTCCTCGTGTTTCTGTTTCCTTCACTCAATGTAGAATTATTATGGCCTGGAGATACCGCAGACATAATCTTTCGAAGAGGTATTCAGCAACTGGTGTTTATATGTAATTTATCTAAAGAATAGATTATTTGATTGAAAGAACACATATGGAGAATCTCGTCAATAAGAACTTAATTCAGTCTTCGGTCACCAAAACGAGTTTTTCCTTTAATATTACAGGGAATTTCTACTTCAAATGTATTTAGGTTTGCTCAATTGTCTTCAATGGAAACATTCGGAATTTTATGGAAATTACCAAGAACTTTGATGTATCTGTTGTAAGAGATTGATATTTAACTTTAATTCAGAAGCATTATTCCAGCAGAAGCCTTATATACTTTCACTCCGGTTCGCTTTCTTAGATGCTTGTCTTCAAAGATTCTTGCTTATAAATAGTATGTAATTTTCTTATCAATGCACTTGCTTCAGATTACTCACCGAAAAATCTTTGTGAAGAAATCCAAATTTATAAATTTATATTCATCAGTTTTTCTAAGAAGTTTAATTTAATATCTTTCCATACTCTGATACGTATACATTCCTTATTTGGACGGCAGATACGATACGGATTCTTCAGATTATTTGTTACAGTTTTCTATGTAATTAATTGAATTGATACCAAGCAAAAGAATGCGCCCGCTTCAATGTATACGTACTTCATCAAAGTTTTGGTTACATTACAGATAAGTTGCTATGTGAAGACGGGACAGATTTAATGACACCGCACAATATATATGTGGACATAAGACTGAACAGAACAGACATAAGAGAGATCAGCCATAAGACAGAACAGAAACGACAGGTGTATTTAGAATACAGGTACAAAAAGTCTGCAGTTTTGAAGAATTACAAATATAACACTATTCGAGATATGATCACACAACACTAGAAATGCAAGGTTTGAAAATAAATAAAAGCCCAGAACACTAAATACCTTAATATACTTGTTTCTGATTTTCTCACACAGCCGGCAGTTCTGTGAGGAAGCGTGATTGGTAGTTGATAACATCAACTCCAGGGATGAAAATATAGTTGAACTCGGCGGGATTTGAACTCAGTATGTAAAGAGCCGAAATAAATGCCTCGAAATATTTTGTCCGACGTTCTAACGATTCTACCAAACGAATCCTACCAAGTCACCTCCACCAGATATAACACATTAACACTCTCGCAAAACACAGTAATTGGAGAAGACTTCAATGCATACGACATGCCTTGGTTTACAAATAATACAGATAACATGAGAGGTGACGTAAAATTACAGAAAGATAGACCTCCCCCAAGTAATCCACAGCGATACAAACCTGATCAAGCCAACTAAACGTGTTCCTCGAGCATTACCTTCTGCTCCTTTCACCTAACTACCACAGTCACTTGGCAAACAAATCCTAACCTTCCTTCGCTTCACCTTTCATCACAACACAGCCGCAAATCAATGAAGAATTCAAAAACACGTTTACAAACATCAAAAATAAACAATGGAACAAAAAGCAAATAAATTTCCAACAAAAACAAAAGCAAATAAATTGAAATAGACAACACCACAATCACCATTGTTGTTGAATGCAGTACATACATTGAAGAAAAAATAATTATAGGTACATCGTAGAAAACACATCCCAAAAGGCAATAGAAAAACATTTACAAACTAACCTTATAAAAACCAGAGCCAATCTCAAACACAATACTTCAAAACTATACAAAAGCAAAATAAAACTAAGCATAAAACAAAGAACAAACAAAAAGCAATAAAGCATTGAAAAAAAAAGAACAGAAAATTGGCAAATAATGTATCCAAGATAAACAGCATAACTAACAGCAGAATATTGTTTACGCAGAGTAATTCGTAGTTTAAACAGCAAACGAAACAACCACGCCCCCCTTACTCTGTCATAATAACAACATCAAATAATATACTTACACTGCAGTAACAAATAATCGTCCCTATCAGGTCTTCTTGAAAATCAAATATCAAAAAGCCTCATACAGAAAAGACAAGAACGCATAGCGTAAACTACGATTTTGCTACCTATATCTCAGTCTGGCCGCTTCTTTGTATCAAACACCGAAAAAAAAATGCTCGAGGAAATCTTGGGGTTGTAACCTTAATTGCTTGGATGGCAGACTTAAATTGTCACCAAGTTTACTTAGGATGTGAAAGAAGTCTGTCTTTCGATGATATTACGCCACCTCTCATGTTAACTGTATTATTTGAAAACCAGGGCATGCTGAGTACTTTTAGCAGACCCTATTTTATTACAAGCATTAAGACCAGGATTTCGACTTGAGGATATCATCCTCTCTCTCTCTCTCTCTCTCTCTCTCTCTCTCCCTCGCCCCCACTAGTCCCCCGAGCCCCTGTAAAAACACCATAAACACTACCTTCTTTTCTGGCTATAAAAGATAAAATATACGCCTAAGACACTGAGGGTCTGAAGGAATCCCAGCAGTCACCAGCATCTCCTCATTTCAACAATGCCAAATACTGAAAATCCTGAAAGCTAGCAAAATTACAATTCTAAAGCCCAACAAAAGTCTAAGTGAAATAGCAACATCACACGAACCGTCGTCCTCTGATGGACGCCCTAAAAATAATCAAGACTGGCTAATCTATGACATTATTAATCGTTTATCCATACATCTCTTTCACCAAATCCTAACACATATTCAGACTACGGTACTCAACCATTACGCTACACACAAACCTAACACAAAAAACACGTGATGGCTTCGACAACTAAATATTTTTCACACGTTTGTTAGACTCTGTTTTGCATTGTTTCTAAAGTCTATCCACAATTCCAAAGTTGTCGACTTCAGTCCCCCTATCCACACACACACACACACACACACACACAGACTCAATATCGCCGTCTTAAGAAACAACCCAAAACAGAGTCTAGTAAACTACCCGTCAGGCTACCAAACCTACATAGTATATAAGAATAACACTTAGAGAACAAGGAATTCTTCGAACGGAATATATTGACTACAACAGGCAGTGGGACGCCCTATTAACCACTCTTTGTAACCGATAACTATAGAACATTCCCAATCCTACATAAAACATATATACAGCTCACATATAGAATTCATTTCATTTGCATCACTCCACCGTTCTCCACACACCGTTACCCAACAGCTCCAACACTATTTAAATCACTCAGAAACGTTATTCCATAACAGGTCTTTACCAGATTTATTGTCTCCCTATTTACAAGCAACACTGAACATCAGATTCACACTCACCAACGCAAGTATAGCGCTCACGTGTAGAACAAAAGTGCCAAGAGTTACTGGCAAATCCTTTACTGCATTCACTGTGTATATATAGAAGACTATACTGAAAGTCAAACGACGCACAAACAAACATTGAGCAATCCCAAGCGCACAGGGTTCGGTCCCACGGCGTGGCAAATTGGGCAAGTGAATGCTACTTTAGCCTCGGGCAGACTAAAGTCTTGTGAGTGGATTTAGTAGACGGAAACTGAAAGAAGCCTGTAGTATATATACATACATACATACACACACATATATATATATATGTAGTATATATACATACATACATACATATATATATATATATATATATATATATATATATATACAAATAAGAGGAATGACCAGCAAAAGTGGACTCCTATATGCTAGAAATAGATGCCGAATCATCTAACCACGAAGAATATGTTCTCAGTAAAATTTCAGCGAGACGACAGACCGTAAAAGGGCAAGACAAATGAAAAATACTAAATAAAAAAACGATTAACCTACGTACCAATGGTTTCACCTGTTAATACTTACATAAGTAAATATCTGCAGGATCATCAGCGTAGTCTGTCGATTTATAAAATATAATTACCAGAACTAGACACAGAACGTTCACCCGAACGTTCACCCGAAAATTTTATATATATATATATATAAACCAAAAGTTGTCAAGCAATGGTGAGGGTACACTCATACAAACACACACGCGCATACATACATACACACACACACACACACACACAGTGTCTCCTCACGATTGCTTGACAACTGTTGGTTTTGATTACGTCCCCCGTAACTTAGCAGTTCGGCAAGAGATCAACAGAATAATTACCTGACTTAAAAATTTAGTACTGGGGCGATTTGTTCGATTAAACTCTTCCAAAGCGGCGCCCCAGCATGGCCGCAGTCCAATTACCGAAACAAATATAAGATTTAAAAAAACAGAGGCTCTACCCTGTCTAGGTCCACCATCTCTCCACAGCAGACCAAAATAAACAATAGAGACCACAGGGAGGTGCACTGTAGCTCATAACAGGTTGTACATAGAACACATACACGGACCACAAACATTGTTATTGCAACAAACCTAAACATATACGAGCCCTGTTAAAAGCGCGGGCTACTAACCCCAAAATTCCGAGTTCGATTCCAGGCAGTGGCCTGAATAATAATAATTATTATTATTTCTTTATTGCCCACAAGGGGCTAAACATAGAGGGGACAAACAAGGACAGACAAACGGATTAAGTCGATTACATCGACACCAGTGCGTAACTGGTACTTATTTAATCAACCCCGAAAGGATGAAAGGCAAAGTCGACCTCGGCGGAGTTTGAACTCAGAACGTAACGCTAAGCATTTCGCCCGGCTTGCTAACGTTTCTAATAATAATAATAATAATAACGAAAAGGATGAAAGGCGAAGTCGAGCACGGCGGAATTTGAACTCAGAACATTAAGACAGACGAAATACCGCTAAGAATCTCGCCCGGAGTGCTAACGTTTCCGTCGCCTTAATCAACAACACTATTAACAAGCTCGCCGCTTTAATCAACAACACTATTAACACTTCAATTATGTGCAGCAACCGCCATTACAACAACAACACTGCCACCACCATTATCATCATCCTCCTCCTCATCATCATCAACATCATCACCAACACCTCCGCCGTCATCTCCACAAGAAATGGAATGAGACGTAAAATAATTTGTTCTCTTCCAAGAGGAGCAAACGGTAAGAACTGCTACAGAAGGAATGGAATTATCAAATGGAT
>NC_069002.1:27532101-27534387 GCF_001194135.2 Octopus bimaculoides | reverse complement strand
GGGCAAGTGTCTTCTACTATAGCCTCGGGTCGACCAAAGCCTTGTGAGTGGATTTGGTAGACGGAAACTGAAAGAAGCCCGTCGTATATATGTATATATATATGTATGTGTGTATATGTTGCGTATCTGTGTTTGTCCCTCCAACATCGCTTGACAACCGATGCTGGTGTGTTTGGATCAACGTAACTTAGCGGTTCGGCAAAAAGAGACCGATAGAATAAGTTCTAGGCTTACAAAGAATAAGTCCTGGGGTCAATTTGATTCGACTAAAGGTGGTGCTCCAGCATGGCCGCAGTCAAATGACTGAAACAAGTAAAAGAATAAAAGAGTAAAGAGTAATATGAATGTATGTATGTATGTATGTATGTATGTATGCATGTATGGTCTTGTCCCTCCTGTGTGCTACTGGTAACACGTAGCCTAGTACAACCTGACCATGCAACCTGTTGCACGGTTCGGTCGGCGGTAACTAAACAGGCAACTCCACCGAGCTTCCTTGCATGCTTGGTGAGGATGGTGATCTTTGGAGACGCTGCGATATGAAGAACAAGACCCGTCAAAGGACGGAGGAAGTCAGGAGGGGGTCAACAGCCATCCATTATAGTCAAGAGTAGTGATGGTCACCAGACGTAGTGAAAGCAATCGATCAAGGAGAAGGAAACTGCAGTGAATTTGCCTTTAGAATTTAAAATATGATTGTGACATATTTTAGCTAACCTATAATTCCTTTATTCCTGTTCACTACTTGGCGCCGATGCTGATATATATATATCAAGGGATTCGAGTGTAGGAAGTTAGTTAGCCTCAAGTAATAGGCGGCTAATACAGACGACAAAAAGTGGACAGTATACGATAAGATGAAAATTTATTAAGATCGTATGTTACCCACTTTTTCACATATCGAAGTTGCGAGGAATCTCGATATGCTCATTGTTTTCATACAACTCACTGTTAGCAACTAACGCAACTAAAAATGCGAATAAAAGTCAAAAATTCATAAGGGGTAGAAAATGTTGAATAGTGACTGCATTTGTTTCTCAAGTAATTGCAGTTCATTACGTGAGACTCACGCAACGAGCTCTCCTCAGCATAACTAATCATCAGACCTGATGATCAGCTACGCTGATGAAAGTTCGTAATGAACTTCAGCTAGTTGAGAAACATATGTAAACTATATTCGACCTATTCCACTTCTTATAAATTTTAAACTTTCGAGTGTGTGTGTGTGTGTGTGTGTGTGTGTGTGTGTGTGTGTGTGTGTGTGTGTGTGTGTGTGTGTGTGTGTGTGTGTGTGTGTGTGTGTGTGTGTGTGTGTGTGTGTGTGTGTGTGTGTGTAGTAAACTTCCGAACTACTTGCGACATTACAGTAACAGAATTTTTATATTGTAATGCGGCGCCAATGCCAATTTCTTAAGCTTTTGGAGGAATTTCAAATTGTTTAATCGTTAAAACAAAATGGTAATAGCTTTCACTTCAGTCGCGAGAATACAAATTTATGTGAAGATCAAAAGTGAATTGGATTGTACCTCCCCTCGTAATTGATAGTGGACAGTTTTTAAAGAAAATGCAAAGATCCAAAGACAAATTCGTTGCCGTTGAGATAATAATCCGAAACGGAATGGCTCTCATGGCTTTTAATCTTAACTGATTGGAAGTGTTATCATGTACATTGTTTGCTCTTGGTATAAAAGATGGGCTACAGCAAATATTCTGCTCAATACCACAGATTTGCTTGTCAGTTGTTTGACCTTAACCAGTTGAGCATGTCTCTTGGTGGCTGACGATATGTGCATCTCTGATCACGAGCAGAAGTAGTGAGGGAGCATCATAGCCATGTGTGGAGAGGGATTCTTTGAGGTTTGGATAATTCACTTCTGGAAACATGGATGTTTCGTTCAACATCCTTAAACAACCCTTATTCAGGGACCTCTGAAGTTGGATGAGCTACTCGATGTGAAGAAAATTCTAACTGGGTCCCATCTGCGAGGTCATGCACTGTTTATCTTGATATGAGATCACCATGTTGCGCACATATGGTTGTGATGCATGTGCCTGGTGTACCCTTATCAGACGGGTAGTCATGATGGGTATACTGGGATTCGTATATTTTACCCCAGTGTCACTTTGATAGCATGCACTGCTCTCTCACTCAATAATAATAATAATAACAATAATAATCCTTTCTACTATAGGCACAAGGCTTGAAATTTGTGGGAAGGGGACTAGTTGATCACATAGACCGCAGTGTTTCATTGGTGCTTATTTCATCGACCTTAAGGGACGAAA
>NC_069002.1:27529407-27531307 GCF_001194135.2 Octopus bimaculoides | reverse complement strand
GCCAAGAGATTGTCTTTCTCATCGAAGGTCGGCGATTATCGTACGCTGAAGAAGGGAAATAACCCTGAAACTCGGGTCCGTACGTATCGCAGATCAAGATGGGAGGGATAACTTCCCTTGGCAAAAATAGACAGGACACAGAAGTGTGTCGATAAGCCAGCTGGAGATGTTCTCCTGGGGCTAAAAGCAACAGTAACATCCACCCTTAGGGGTCAGCCACATTTAAATGGCAAATATACTTCACTTTATCGTGCAGTTACTGTTAATACCTCGTTCAGAGATTTAACATTGCTTAATAATAATAATAATAATAATAATAATAATAATAATGCTTTCTAATTTTGGCGCAAGGCCAGCAGTTTTGGGGTAGGAGGTAAGTCGCTTACATTGACCTCACTGCTCAACAGGTACTTAATTTATTGATCCCGAAAAGATGAAAGGCAAAGTCGACCTCGGCGGAAATTGAACTCAGAACGTAAAGACGAACAAAATGCCGCGACGTAATTTGTCCGTTTTGTGCTAAAACAAAACTCCTTTGCCGCCACAGGCAAGAGGGTACGGCTTGGTGGTAGGTACTATGCTCTTGCTATTTGTTTTAGGTGTCTAGTATATGCAATCGTGAGCAGACATAGGTACCCTCTCGGCCTTCCCACATCCTGGGCCAGCACAGCGTATTAGCCGAGACGTGACGACAGAGGAAGAGAGAGCGAGAGGCACTAGTATAAAGCTGGTACTCATTTTCAGCTGAATAAACTGAATGGATGGTCTTACTCAAGGATACAACGCGTTTCTCAACCCAGGAATCGATCCCACTACTCTATGATCGTGAGCCAAACACCTTAGACACAAGACCACGTTTCTTTCTAGAGGGAAAACAGAGTAACTAAAGGCTACGAGTTCGATACTAACCTGGTACCAGCTGACTTCTCTTTTAAAATAAATACTTCCTTATACAACTATAAATAGAACGAGTAAGAGAGCCTGTGTGTAATCACCCTGCCTGCTAGAAATATGTGCCAAATCAACCTCAAATTACAACCTGTATTAAAAGAAGGCTGCATTTAATAACTTAGTCTTAGGGCTGAAGTAAAGACGGTATGATCATTCACAACTGGAATATCGTGGTCGCTCTACCAACTAGAAATAAGAGTCACATCACCGTCAAATTACACTTTGTTGTTTTAAAAGAGGAAGGATACATTTAAAAACGTATTTCTAGGGTTGAAGTCAAGACGAGATGGTCACTCCTGATTGGAAAATCATTAATCATTATTCTGCTCGCTCACAATTCACATGATGTGTGGTGATGGCGGTAGTGGGGGTAAAGTTATGCCTCAACAACAGTATGCACAGCGGCAATAACACGTGTAACATCCTGATTGGATGATGGGCAGAATTTAAATATTATAATTGTTTTAGCTCCTACCATATTTTAATGATTTATAAAGTTTGGGAGGGGAAGAGGGGGAGAGAGGGGAGGAAAAGGAGGAGAAAAGGTTGAGCTGGAGAGAGAGCGGGAAGAAGGAGGAAAGGAGAGAGGGAAGAGGGAGGTAAATGGGTAGAGACGGAGAGGAGAGGGAGGGGCGGAGAGAGAGGTAAAAGGGGGAGAGAATAAGACAGGAAGTGGGAGAGAAAGAGGGAAAGGGAGAGAAAGAGGGTAAGGGAGAGAGCAAGATAGAGGGGGAGAGAAGGACAGAGAGGGGAGAAAAAGAAGGGAGAGGATACGAGAAAGAGGGAGGGGAGGAGAGAAAGAAAAGCGAGAGAGGGAAGAGAAGGATAGAAAGAGGAGAGGGGTGGAGTGGAAAGAATGAGGGGAGAGAAAGAGGGGAGGGGTGAAGAGGAGAGAATGAGGGGAGAGGGGATAGGGGAGAGAAAGAAGAGAGGTGGGAGAGAAAGAGGG
>NC_069002.1:27523450-27524211 GCF_001194135.2 Octopus bimaculoides | reverse complement strand
TATATATATATATATATATGTTCACACACACACACATAATTTTTATATAAATATATATACATATATATATAAAGCTAAGCATTTTATGGATGCGAAACCATTAGTCATTCTATGACCGGTCATATATTTAACTGCATGTATATACATATATATATGTGTGTGTGTGTGTGTGTGTGTGTGTGTGTGTTTGTATGTATATATGTATACACACACGCACACGTATCTATGTATGTGCGTGTATATTCTATATGTGTATATTCACTATATATGTATAGTGAATATACACATATAGAATATGTGTGTATTCACACACACACACATATATACGTGTGCGTGTGTGTCTACCAAATCCACTCACAAGGCTTTGGTCGGCCCGAGGCTATAGTAGAAGACACTTGCCCAAGGTGCCACGCAGTGAGACTGAAACCAGAACCATGTGGTTGGGAAGCAAGCTTCTTATCATACAGTCAGTCCTGCGCTTATATATATACATATTTGCCTACAGTTTCAGCCATTAGACTGTAGCCATGCTGGAGCACCACTTTGAGGAACTTTTAGCCAAATGAATTGACCCCAGTATTTAATCCTGGTACTTCTTGCATCGGTCAAATTTGCTGAACCGCTAAGTTACGGGGATGTAAACACACCAACACCATGTGTCAAGCGGTGGTGGGGAATACATACACACACACACACACACACACACACACACACACACACACACACACACGCATATATATATATATATATGTATATATATA
>NC_069002.1:27519275-27523363 GCF_001194135.2 Octopus bimaculoides | reverse complement strand
ATATATATATATATATATATATATATATATATATACATATACAGTGGAGGTGTTTGGCTTAGTGGTTAGGAGTGTTGGACTCATGATCATAAGATTGTGGTTTCGATTCCTGGACTGGGCGACCTGTTGTGTTCTTAAGCAAAGCACTTCATTTCACATTGCTCCAGTCCACTCAGATTTTGTTCGGTCCGAGGCTATAGTAGAAGACACTTGCCCAAGGTACCATACAGTGGGACGGAACTCGGAACCATGTGGTTACGAAGCAAGTTTCTTACCGCACAACCACGCCTAAGCCTAAGCCACGCCTGTTCCAAAATATACATATATATATATATATATATATACACACACATACATTTAAATATATATATGTGCGTGTGTGTATGTGTGTGTGTGTTTGTGTGTGTGCATTACTACTGATATTTATATAGACAGAGAGAGCCGTGCTATATTTCATAAAATAACACATATACACACGTATATACACACATATATATACACATATGTACGCGTTAATCTGGGAAAGCGTTTCTTCAAGCACTCTACTACCTCAAGCTACAAATAAAAATGACAACATATTTCGCTTTACCATAAATAGCACAGAAATACCCAAACATGCTCACACACACACACACACACACACACACACACAGACACACACACGGACATGCACTTACACATGCATACATGTGTGAAGAAAAGAAAAATGATAAAGAAAGGCACAGACAAACAAATAAAAGGGCGGGGGAGCGTTTTCTTCATCTTTTATAATTACTCTTCTAGAAACCGACTCTCGATTTATTGTCTTCGTGATAATGGCAAAAAATTTTCTTTTCTTCCAATTTCTTCTTTTTCTTTTTTGCACTTCCTAAAAAAAAATTAAAACCTTGGATGATTCCTTGAAATGATGTAAAAACGAAAAGCAAGAAATCTTTAGTTAATGCAATTAAAAGTGAAGACAAATAGTTTAAAACAATCAACACTAATAGCTCTCGAAAAACACGCCTTTGGCAACCAAGAATTGTTTTCATATTTCGTTAATGAAATAAAACTATGGAACGTAAACACGCAGATTGCCTCCATTCTACTGGCTTACAGGAATGGAACGCATTACACACGCTGTTGCGAACACAGAAGCAATGTGATTAGGTGCCTGTATTGCACATGTTTACCTCAATGGATTGCATCACAAACTGTGTCGCTAACACATACGGAATGTCACTCGGTGCCTACATTGTTCAGACTTGCTTCAGTGAAATGCATCATACACGATGTTGTTAACACACATTGAAAGTTAATTTTTATGTTGTACGCACAAAAATATTGCTATCTTCAGATGAGAATATTTGTTATGGATTTCTATACTGATATTTGGAGTGTTTGGTAAGCAATAAGTGGAAATTTAAAACAAGGATTGTTAGGTAAGAAAATTCGTTTCGCAACTACGTTCAGTGGTTCAGTCTCATTATAAAGTGCAATATCTTCTACTAAGGCTTTTGAGTAAATTTAGTATACGGGAACTGTGAGGAAGCCCGTCTTCGAGTTCTATTGCATGTGTCTGTCTGTAATTTCATTTGTATGTTGTTGTCTGCTGAATCCTTAGTCCTTGTCTTTGTAACGTCCACCACCGCAGCGATATGAATTATCACAGGCGCAACCAGAAGAGTACTACCTCGGAGTTTAAAATCCTTGCACTTTAAACGCAACGAAACTACACGGATTTTAGTTTCTACTGCTGATGAGAGGACTTCCTTATTTATTTGTTGTTTTCCGTTTATCGTGTTCTATTTCGATTTTCATTACGTGTGGGGATGGAGTAAATTTTCTCGACTATATCCTTCAAGGAAGCGCCCTCGTATGGCCTCACACCAACGACCGAAAGAAGTAACTGAATGAAAGAATTTGTTTTATTTGTGTTTTAGTTTTTGATTAGGAGTTCAATACGGTTCTTTTGTCCAGCTCCAAACAAAGGAAATACGGCTCATCATATTCTCATCAGGACATATTATGTTCGTTGCCAAATGTTAGCAAGCAACACTTGAGGTCATTTAGCTGTAAGTAGCATCAAGGCGACAGAAGTTGACAGCGGCAGCAATATAAAATTGAAGAATGTTTAGTAAGCTTTTAAAGATGATTTTAATTCATTTTCAGTGTCCACAGAATTCAACGAGAAGTGACTTTATTGCATATCTTCTAGTACATTTTCTATCAGTCTTTTTTGCCGATATGTTAAGTTACGGGGATGTAACAAACCACCACCGGCTGTCAAGCAGTGGAGGAAAAACAAAACACCCTGCAACCACGTGGTTTCTGGTCCAATACCACTGTGCAGCATCTTGAGTAAATGTCTTCTACTATAGCTCCGTGTCGGCCAATGCCTTTTTGAATGAATTTGGTAGACGGAAAATGTCACCATCGTGTGTGTATATTTGTGTATGTACGTGTTCGTGTGTGTGTAACATGTTGGTGCGTCTGTGTATGTTTATAAGTGTGTGTGTGGCTTCGTATTTGTCCCCAATCATCGTTTAACAACCGGTCTTGTTTTGTTTACGTCCCCGTAACTTAGCAGATCGGCAAAGAGACCGATAGAATAGGTACCGATAGATTAAGTATAGGTGATTAGAGTCGGTGCACCAGTATAGCCGCAATCTAATGGCTGAAACAAATAAAAGATATGACGGGGTTTCTACACAGTTTCCACCTACCAAATTCCCTCGCAAGGCATTGGTTGGTTCCGGTAAATATGGTAGAAGATACTTGCCCAAGATGCCACGCATGCGAAGTGGAACTGAACCGGAAACCATCTCGTTGCGAAGCAAACTCGTTAACCACACAGCCACATATAAGAAAATATTTAAGATCCAGGAATGCGTAAGTTAAATCAAGTTCGAAATTAGTCATAAATCTTCGAATTTTCTTTAATCTTAGACTAATCGCT
Organism: Octopus bimaculoides; assembly: GCF_001194135.2. Lineage (NCBI taxonomy): Eukaryota > Metazoa > Mollusca > Cephalopoda > Octopoda > Octopodidae > Octopus > Octopus bimaculoides. The sequence continues at coordinate 27,520,425 of NC_069002.1, read as the reverse complement.
AGTTTACATCTAGTTGCGATTTTGTTTGCTTTTCGTTTGTTTTGTTATGTTTTCATTTCTTTTCTTTTTCGTGGAGGTTTTTACCTGTATATAAATATAAATACTTTTATATGAAATTGATTTTGTTTTAACTTCCGTTTTTGAAAAATCTAGCACTGAATCTTGTAGAAATTATTTTATTGATTTCTAAATGGTTCCAGTAAATGGCAAATTTGTAAAGAATATTCTCAATGAAAATCTTGATTTAAAAAGCTTCTTTTTAAATCATCACGTTTTTTGCGTCTGTTTAGAGAAAATAAAAAAAACCGTAAATCAATTTAGAAAAGAAAGTTATTCGCAGGATCTTTGCCAAATTCTTCGTCAATTTCTAAGTTTCTACCACTCCCCTCTTCTTGGAATAATGTTGTTTTTCTTACTGTTGCTGCCGTTTAACCACAAGTCTGTAATGATCGAAGAGATCAATGGTTAGTTCTTTGATACCAGCATGCCTTGTTTTAAAGGGATCTAAATGAAAATTTTATCTTTATGTTCGAAACACCAGCTTAGTATTGGTTTCAGATTTTGGCACAGGGCCAGCAAGTTTTTCGGGTTTGGTCGATTGCATCAACCCCAGTGTTCAACTGGTACTTATTTCATCGACCCTGAAAGGATGACAGACAAAGTCGACCTCACAACGTAAAAACGGACGAAATGCTAAGGATCTTGCCCAGCGTGCGAACGATTCTGTCAGCTGACCGTCGAATACCCCCTTAATAATCCTTTCTACTATAGGCACAAGGCCTGAAATTTTGGGGGAGGGTATAAGTCGATTACATCGACCCCAGTGCGTAACTGGTACTTATTTCATCGACCCCGGAAGGATGAAAGGCAAAGTCGACGTCGACGGAATTTGAACTCAGAACGTAGCGGCAGACGAAATACCGTTAAGCATTTCGCCCGGTGTGCTAACGATTCTGCCAGCTCGCTGTCTTACCCCTCTTTAATGATGACAAAGATGTTTTACAATATTCTTCATTTATTTTCAAAATACTTGACACAAATGCAGCAGAAATAGGCACAAGCGTGACTATGTGGTAAGAAGCTTGCTTCCCAACCACATGGTTCCGGGTTCAGTCCCACTGCGTGACACCTTGGGCAAGTGTCTTCTATA
>NC_069002.1:27517996-27518876 GCF_001194135.2 Octopus bimaculoides | reverse complement strand
TATATATGTATGTATGTATGTATGTAGTTGTGTGTCTGTGCTTGTCCTCCCATCATCGCTTGACAACCGATGTTGGTGTATTTACGTCCCCGTGACTTAGCAGTTCGACAAAAGAAACCGATAGAATAAGTACTAGGTTTACAAAGAATAAGTCCTGGGTCGATTTGTTCGACTAAAGGCGGTGCTCCAGCAAAGCCGCAGTCAAATGGCTGAAACAAGTAAAAGAGTAAAAGAGTAAATACAGCGATCAAAATTTCATGTTAATTAATTTTCCAAACACGAGATTAAAAATGACAAAGTCATTTTACTGAATTCTTAATTATTTTCAAAATCAATTAAAACACATGCAGTGCATTTCAACTGAAATACGGCATCAACAGAGTTAACCCTTTTGATACCATCCCTTCTTGGGACTGCCGCTGGTTATATGATACAAACTTGCAGTTTTAAAGTGATCTAAAATTAAAAACCTTCCATCCGAAGTTTATGCTATGTTCTGAATACCAGCTGAATAATAACAAAACCTTTTTACTAAATTCTTCATTCCCCCACCCCTCAAATCTCAACATAGTTGCAGGAGTAGCTATGTGGTAAGTAGCTTGCTTACCAACCATATGGTTTCGGGTTCAGTCCCATTGCGTGGCACCTTGGGCAAGTGTCTTCTACTATAACTCCGGGCCGACCAAATCTTTGTGAGAGGATTTGATAGACGGAAACTGAAAGAAGCCCGTCATGTATATATATATATAATTTTTTTCAGAATGAGGTAAAAATTCAAGGTTGTGAAAGATTGTAGAACATTTATAAATAGAAGGTCTATTTATGAATGCTCTAAAATCTTTCGCAGCCTTGGATTTTTATCTCATTCTCAAAAAAAAAT
>NC_069002.1:27513426-27517986 GCF_001194135.2 Octopus bimaculoides | reverse complement strand
GTGTGTGTGTGTGTGTGTGTGTGTGTGCGTGTGCGTGTGTCTGTGTGTGTCTTTGTCTGTGTTTGTCCCCACCTCCAACATCGCTTGACAACCGATGCCGGTGCGTTTACGTCCCTGTAATCTAGCGGTTTAGCAAAAGAGGCCGATAGAATAAGTCCGGGGGGTCGATTTGCTCGACTAAAGGCGCTGTTCCAGCATGGCCGCAGTCAAATGACTGAAACAAGTAAAAGAGTAAAAGAATAAAAGAACAGTGGTCATGTTTTACAGCAGAAATATGGTAACAAAAGAATAATGGTGATTTTTGGACACAATGTATCGACTGCTCGTTAAATAAAGTGTTCTTTCAAAGATTTTAGTGTATGATTGAAAGGGGATGTAGCTACTATTTCACGCAAGTCGAGCAACTATACAAAGAATCCAATCCCACATTGAAATAAAGTTTTTCACTGACTTCACATTATCCTGTTCACAAACTAAATTCTGATTCATTGAATTGAATCGGTGAGGGGGAAAAAATATGATAATTTATATAATTCGCTTATTATTGTATAGTGTAAATATACCGAAATACGTTTGTTACATTTTACTTCTTTCTTTCTTTCTTTCTCTTTTTTTTTTCTTTTTTTTTTTACATTTCAGGGAAAATTATTTCAAGAAATTCTCTTGATCAAATTGAAAATAGAATTTTCAAAAGAAAAGGTCAACCAACCAACAAAGAACCAATCGAATTATCACGTAATAAATCTATCATTAAATTAATTATGAAAAATGTTAAATCACTTATATAAAAGGAACGAAAAAAATTATGTTTCGCAACACTTTTTTAGTTTTTAATTTGTAAACTATAACTTCAATGAAATATTTTAATTGAAACATTTTAAAACTCTGCTTATTCATTATTATTATATTTTTTTGTTCATTGGTTTTCATTCAGCGATACAATTTATATATTTTCATAATTTTGTTTGATTATTGTATTTTTTCTCTTAAAACAAGTGAAATGTAATGCTAAAAGTACAAAATTGGAATTATATATTTTAAATAATCCAATTTAGAATTGATACTGACCGATATTTTGGTGGGAAGGGAGTTAGAAACTGTCTGTAGACTGTGACACTGGAACTAGCAAAAGTAGTGCTATAATTATATGAATAGTTGGCAAAACCGTTAGCGCGCCAGACAAAATGCTTACCACCATTTCTTTTGAATTTACATTCTGAGTTCAAAATCTAGCGTAGTCAAGGCGTTGCCTCTTATTTTTTTAAGGTCCATAAAATACGAATCACTTGAGCACTGGAGCCGATATAATCGATCAGGCCCTCCCACAGAATTTCAGGCCTTGTGTCTATAGTAGAAAGAAATTATTTAAAGGCAGTGAACTTGTAGTTATTATCATCAGCGTTTCGGACAAAATGCCTATTGGCATTTCTTCCGACTCTTTACATTTTGAGTTCAAATACCGTCTGAAGTCGATGAAATAAAGTGCCGGTCAAATTGCTGGTTGTCTATCTAAACCAGAAACAACTGTTTTAATCGATAGAAAGGCGGCCAACTGACAGAACAGTTAGCACGCCGGGTAAAATGCTTAGCAGCATTTCCTCTGACCTTATGTTCTGAGTTCAAATTCCGCCGAGGTCGACTTTGCCTTTCATCCCGTCGGGATTGATACAATAAGTACAAGTTGGAGTGCTGGAGTCGATCTGGTCTACTTAACCTCTTCCTCGAAATTGCTGGCCAAAATTTGAAATTATTAGTTTAATCGTTAGAGCATTGGGAAAAAGCTGTGCTGTATTTTTCCGAGATTTTCTGTTCACAGTTCGAATCCCGTCGAGGCCACCTATGTCTTTCATTCTTCCGGGGTTGATAAAATATAGTATCAATCAAGTACCGGAATCGATGTTATTGATTAATCCCCTACTCTCAAAATTTCAGGCATTGTGTCTAAATCAGAAAGTTGTTTGATCGGAGGATCGAACAGGACTTCCCAAATGGATGGAATCGATGCGGTTAATGTTCAGCTTGAAATTATGCGGAGTGATATTTATGGATGGGAAACAGAGAACAAGAAATGAATACCTGAGTGGATGAGACTAAGTTGGAATTATCGGATAAATAGTTGGTGTTTGATTTAGAGAGTGAGGCACAACATGGATGGCCAGAAAAGGAGAGGCAGGTACACCATGTGCATTCGGAAGTGGAGTAACATGTTTTATCCTATAAAGAAAAACTAGAGTGAAAAATATGTCTGCTGGTGGGAAGGGAGTCTGTAGACAGTTTCCCAATTTGTTTTCAACCACCAGAGTAACTTGGGACTCATGAAAAGAAAACTTTATATTACTCAGAAAGTATGAAACAAGGATTGAGTAAAAGTCTGAAAAAAAAAACATGGACATGTAGGACAAACTTATTAAAATACTTTGGGCAGACAAAGAGTTAATATCACAGATAGCCTCTCAATAAAGACATGTTTCGTGTAGGATAATCCACCAGCGTCACACTAAAACTACCTCTTCTAACAGAATTGTTAAACTCTTTGCCTATCCTGTGTATCATATATAATTCACATTTCCAGTTTAATTCAAACGCCAGAGTAACATGAGACTTATGAAAGGAAAGCTTTATATTATTCAAAACACATGACACAAGGGTTAAGTAAAAGTCTGAAAACATGCATGGGTGACGCTTAGGACAAATTTATGAAATGGTTTGGGCAGACAAAGGGTCAATGACATCAAACTTTCCGGTCTCGGAGAGCCAGTAAAAATTATTGGTCTTGCCATTCCTTATGAACTCAAGTAAAGACAAATAAAATTATCAGAACTGAGAAACAAATTTATGAAAGAGAAAAAGATCTGAAAATTAAGTTTGAAGTTTCGCTTTCAAATATGTCAGTTTAGTATTTAATATTTATCTAAAACATTCAATCAGACAATTTATTTGACCAATAAACGTTCAGTTTATTTTCTCATATAACAGAGTCACGCTGATCAAATGGTGACCTCTAGTATTTCTTAAAGGCGAATATACATCATCTGATAGTGTTCAGCGTGTTTTTGGATGTTTTCATTATGGCTACTTCTCTTAAATTTCTTTTACGTTTTATAGAATCGAAGTAGAGAAATATATTTGTCATCTCCTCCATCTACGTTGTTATGGCAACAACCTTCTAAATTCTCCACATTTAAGATCTTAAGTATTTCATTCACTCTGAGAATGTGTAATTCATCTCTGGAATTTGAACAAAGGCAGACAGACAAGTAGACAGACAATAACGGAGTGTGTTGGCTCTCCCCTTTCACAAATTTACATTCAATCATTTCCTTCTTTCTTACTTTCTTTCTTTCCTTCCTCCCTTCTTTCTTTCTTTCTTTCTTTCCTTCCTTCCTCCCTTCTTTCTTTCCAGTGCTCTCTCACCCTCATATTTTGCAATCAATCAGACGAAACGCGACATATTGAAATATTTTCCCCGTTGTCATAAAATAAAATTTTATAATTCCGCCCAGAAAAAAAATAGCATTAACGTGGCATAAGCGAAACATTTCATATTTCGATAAAAGTATTTCATGCCTTCAATTCCCGATGAAATACAAACAAGGATCTTTCAAAATACATTTGAAAACATGATTAATAATATTTCGACGAAGAATATTAACAGTTTATTGCTGATAAACTGAACAAACTGCAGTATGGCAGCCGAACAACAACATGACAGAAGGGAAATACCTCAGGTGAGCCTTCTGCATATTAAATACACAACGGTAGGATATCTTGATTAAAATTTATGGAAAATATGGAAAATGGTGTAGAGGGAGTGTATCTGATGTTTAAAGCAATTGATAAAATCAACGAATGAGCTTCCGGTTTGTTACATCCTGTAAGCAAGACTACGAGCGATAATGGTTGTGTAGTTAACAATTTCACTTAATAAGTACGTGGTTTCAGGTTCTGTCCCACTGTGTGGCACCATAAGTAAGTGTCATTTACTATAGCGCCAGTCCGGTTAATAATTTGCGAGCGAATTTGAATGATGGAAACTATGTTGAAGCCTGTCATATGTATGTGTGTATATTATGTTGAACCGTTAATCCCTACACATTTTTCTTTCTCCGTTTGTTTTTCCGTTCTCTTTCCATTTGTTTTCCTCTCAATACTGTCTATCGAAGAGCGTAGACTCGAAACGTCAAAGACTTTTCCATTCTTCCCGAGCGTCAAACTACTACACCTGCTGCTTGTTGTTCCCTCACTTGTCTTCGTCCTTTGTTTTCTGTAAATTTGAACTATATATATATATATATATATATTTATATATATATATTTAATCCTTTATATTGAACACTCAATATTTCATATATTCAATAAAACATATTCCATATATTCAATAAGACATTCAATACTTTATTTCATTGTACCATCCATTTTTATATTATATATTGTATATTCCATATTCTATATCCCACATTAATTTTACAAGAATATAAATAAAACATAAAAAACAGAGAGTTGGAACTCTTTTAAACAAAATAATATATTCCTCTATACACAATCATACAAAACCCCTTT
>NC_069002.1:27510458-27511221 GCF_001194135.2 Octopus bimaculoides | reverse complement strand
GTATATGTATATATGTGTGTGTGTGTGTGTGTGTGTGCATTTGCGTCTGCGTTTGCCCTCCCACCATCGCTTGACAACCGACGTTGGTGTGTTTACATCCCCGTAAACTAGCGTTTCGTCAAAAAGAGATCGATAGAATAAGTCCTAGGCTTGCAAAGAATAAGTCCTGGGGTCGATTTGTTCCATTAAAGGCGGTACTCCAGCATGGCCGCAGTCAAATGACTGAAACAAGTAAAAGAATGAAAGAAAATGTATACACACACACACATATATATATATATATAAAAAGTTTAATAGATACAAAATATGTTTCTACATTTTTCATATTTCCAATATATCAATATATATTTCAGATTGGACAATTCTTACTTTACCTTAATTAAACCCGTAGATGTATGTGTTAATCGTAGTCTGCCTGATTTGAACCTTCTCTGTTGTATCTATTATACTTGTCTAGCGCCTCGGGTTTGACTTGAGCACTTTTATGCTATCTATGTTTTCCGAAAAAAATTTTTTTTATTATATATATATTCCCGCACAATACATTAAATATGTATTTCATAAATGTATATAATCACGCGTTATATATATATACAAAATATTATATACTTATATACATATATATCTATATATATATATATATATATTTATACGAAAGTTTTCAATATATATGTATATATATATGCGTGTGTGTGTGTGTGTGTGTATGTGTGTGTGTGTGTGTGTGTGTGTGTGTGTGTATGAAAATGTTCGTATAAAAATG
>NC_069002.1:27506706-27510448 GCF_001194135.2 Octopus bimaculoides | reverse complement strand
ATATATATATATATATATATATATATATATATATATATATATATACATACATACATACACACACACATTAATATTTAAAAGAGGATTATGTTATATTGTTGTCACTTAAATTGAATTAAAAACACCATGGCACATTTGCACATCTCTTGCACCGAACAACATTTGCGTGCAGTACTGAGATCCGTTGATCTAAAACGAAGAATAGATTTCAAGAAATCCTACGAATCGCTCACAAAATTCTCCTCTGTCTGTATTTGCGCTTCAATGAACCGTGATAAGCCTGAAGATGCCAGATACTATTCGGAACGCTTTCTGGGATCACGCAACAAGCGTACTCCTAGGATTTTGGTTAACAATAGAAAAGAATGAGATATAATTTAATATATGGAACATATTATTGTGTATTTTTACTGTACTCCTATGTTCTGAAGTTACATCAGCTCCCTGAATTAGAGAGCGAATTGGCAAAGGCGTTAGAGTGTTGGACAGTATATTTCATGGTCTTTTTTTTTTCTACAGATCTTCACTCAGAGTTTAAATCCCTCCAGAGACAACTTTGCATTTTATCTTTCAAGGTCGATAAGAAAGTACCAAACCAAGGTAATAGATTAGCGGAACTGTAAAAGCGTCAAACTAGATGCCTTGCGGCATTTCTTCCCGCTTGTTGCGTTGTCCTAAGTTTAAATATCGCCATGGCCTGCTTGGGTGGCTAACTTTAACTATTTCTCGGTTTAACATCTCCAACTGGCACTTTGGGCGCCTTTAGTGAAACTCATTCTATTACAAGCATTGAAGAAACTTTTGGAGTTTGAACGTATCTCCTTCCCTTACCACCTCCTCGTTCAGAATCCCTGTTAAAGGCGATGGGCACTGGTTCCCTTTTTGAATAAACGGTAAAACATGAACATATACAACATTACGTTTGGAAATTTATAGTACTACTATATAAGTAGCGTTATATATATATATCAAAATAAGCAACAGTATATCAAGAGGTGATGCAGAGAAAAAAATAAAAGAGTTTACATCCTCTTAGCTTGAAAAACTGGCTGCAACTGATAATGAATGCAGAATAACACGGCTGCACAATCTTCTAGAAATGGTAGCCAAATCTTCATCAAACAATCGTTTTTAGATATAAAGAAGGACACATTACATCATGTAGTCTATAGTACACAGTTCCTGAAACAAAATAAAAATTTTTAAATCGTGACTTAAATATCTTTCAACAAGTGTTTATTCAATCACAGCGTTTTTGGGGACGGGGTTAATCACCATCATCATTAACAACAAGGGACGAAATGATAGTGTATTAGGATATTGGGAAACAAGATGTACAAGCTGTGACAGTTTTTAAGATCTGGTAAGATGCCCACATTATACTTTAAGTATACTTATTCTAATGTTAGCCTGTTAGTTCGTTGTTATTTCTGTCACACAACGATGAAAAGACGGTGTATCTAAGACATTATTATCGCTCGTTGAGCTTATATTTGTCAATACATAAGAGAGCGGTAATAGGATGTGTGTTAGATAGACTACTGTGAAGATAAATTTAGTCTTACATTGTAACAAGATCTCTAAAATAAAGGTTGTATATTTTAAGATAAAATATTTTATCAGATTAAAGTGACAATCACTTTTAGTTCTAGTTAGTGACAAGGTCAATCCTGTTTGAGGTGAAGTTGATGTAGTTCCATTAATCGGAACATAAATTCAATGTAAAACTTCTTGAGATTACTTTAAGAAATTGACTCAACATCTCCAGTTCTTTGTTTGACTTGACACTTTACAAATTCGCAGTAAGACAAAATTTTCTTCACCATTGAGTTTATCTCTCTACAACGTTGAAAACTAACAATATGGCCGAAACAGTATCATTCCTCGTCACCTTTGACAGAGCAACAGATATTAACATATGAATTTTGCAATAAAACATTTCAACAAATATCGTCAAACAGAAGAAGCTTTTTCCCTTGAATAGGATTTCTAATTTAAAAGATGTTCTTTTTCTTCTATTTTTACTTCAATTCACCAAAATTACCGGATGTTGTTGCAGGGCTTATTCCAGTTTGCATAATGTCGAGGTACTTGTGAGATATTTCTGTCTTAAATATGATAATAACTCACCACAAATTTTGCTCGTTGAATTATATGAGCTCGGCCAACGCGAGCTAATGCCAGTTGGTTTCCGGCAGTTTGCAATGATGAATTATACTGCTACATAGCATCCATATACAACTATATTGGCAGGAATATTAAATGGTATATTTCTGAGTTATGAACACAGTGCAATACTGGTGATATAATTATACAAATTGATCACTAAGCTAACACTAACTACTCAATCATCTGAAGCAATCAAAAATAGTCGTCTTTCATCTTCACAAAAGTAAACTATTCTATAAGTAATACCTTCCCGTTTCCTCTTATATTTTACCATTAATCTTTCAGTATATTTACGAAGACAACATCGTAAAATAGAACTCAAATTCCAGGTTGTCGAGTCTGCAAACTGAGCTCAGTTCTCAGTTGTAGCTGCTTTTGCTGATTCTCATAATAGAGGCGAAATAGCGGAGTGATTAACGTATAGGAAAATCAATATTTTCATGTATTTATTCGTAAGCTGCACATATGCATAAATTACCAGGAAGAGTCATAAACATTTATATATTTCTTTACAAATAATGTTACTACTTCTTCCTCCATCATAAAATTTGAATGTATTTAATTCTGTTTCATAGTTTCACTGATTTATAGATTCTTTATACTATACAGTATAGTACTAAGTTGGATTAACCTCAACACACCAACACAATCGATAAACATACATAACCATAGATGTAATATCGGTAGACTAAATTGTTGATATACGGGGCATAAATTTCGTAGGATGCAAGTCATACGCAAATATGCGTTAGCAAAACAATAAAGGCTAAAAATATGCTATTCAAGTTGATAGACAGCAGAGTGAAAGAAATTAGCATTACGATGGATAAATGTACTCCTTGGTCGTTACACGCCGATATCGTATAATTTGTTATAATAAAATACATTGACTGCTATCTGACTGCATAGATTTGAAAACCCGGCGCCGTGCACCACTCTACACACAGCAATATAAATAAAAATTAGAAAAAAAGTAGAAACGAAGATGTTCCTACTAGACTTTAACATATCTGTCTATTATTTGATTGGTCTTCGATGTGGTTGAGCAGCCAATTCCAAAAAGTCAGAATTCATAATACGGGTTGTATCATTCATCCTTTCGTTCGCTGAGTACGAAACGGGACTTGCTAGACCTCCTCCGTTCGAGTGATTGCCCCGAATCATCATTTCGCCCATATACGCTAATCCGTTGCCCGTTGACAGCTGCTGAGTGGACGGGAACAACGTGAAATAAAGTGTCTTGCTCAAGAACACAACGTATAGCCGGTCTGGGAATCGAAACCACTATCTCGCGAACGTCAGTGCAATATTCTGACCACCAAGCCATACAACTCCACAATCAATTATAAGACGGCGAGCTTGTCTTCATCTAACAGAAGCCTTGCTATTTGTCATCTTTGCAGTCATATAAAGACAGCACCTCCTAATTTATTATAATCCCTTTAAAATGAAGATGTCGCTAAGTTTTAAAATGCTTTTCTTCTTCTTCTTCTTCTTCTTCTTCTGACGACGACGACGACGACGACACTGAAACGTAAGTATGGCAGGTCTTGTAAACAACTCTTTGCTGATT
>NC_069002.1:27497992-27502992 GCF_001194135.2 Octopus bimaculoides | reverse complement strand
TAAAGTTATGGAACTCAAAGCTGAAAGGTGTTGCCATCCGGTACTCTACAGTCTCCTTCAACTGCTTTCTTGCGCACGAATCTATAAAATAAAGACCAAAACTTTTATAAAGCTTCACGTGAAAAGGGAGATGGGTGGGAGGCAATCGGTTGATCAATTATAGACTTCGTTTACATATGATTAGTTCTGTAAGCAATGAAAAGCAATCACAGTTCGATAACAATCACTATAAAATGGTAAAGTAAGAAGTAACCGAAATGCTAAGCAACTTTGATTCCTCGTCGAAGTTATTTCTATCCGTTTGCATCGTCAATGTTGTAAAGAAAGGCATGAACATCACAGTATCCAAGCTCTAAATATGGAAATCTTTTATGTTTAATAAAAACAAATATGCTAAGACGTAAAGTAGTTTAAATAATTTAGTTATTAATTAGCACAAAGCTACACTGAGGAAGAATATGATGCAGATTTTTTTAATCGAGTCTGCTTAATGACTAATAGTTATCTTAGGAAACTTCCTGCTGAGTAAAAGAATAAAAGATAAAATTGACACCGGTGGAATTTGAAAACTGGAGGTAAAAGGACCGAATGCAGCAAAGAATTTAGGTCAACCCACGAGTTTTTTTTTTTACCCCAACCGCCCCACCTATCCTCCCACACACACACAAATAATTATGGCTTCAGTTTCATTTTAGAATTGATGACAAAACATGATGCTAATGTAAAGCTACTTGGAGGTATAAGAATGCTATCATATAACAGCTTTTACAAACATTTATATTTGCTTGCTGAATACTCAAGGTATGTAGCGAAATTACTGAGTAGCACATTCCATCACTCTGGTTCCATTCTCATTAAGCTTTTTCGTTTAGTTGGAAATCTTCACGACTAAAACACAGATATGTATGAATGCGTATGTCACTGCTTCTTCTGTGTTAGAAATAGCGAAATGAAACTAACATTGCTATATGTCAGACATAAATAATTAAGAGCTTATTTAAATGACTTTGGCCTGTTTTGCTTATACGAAAGTCCTGGAGAATTTCAGATCGATTTCACACAGAGAAGCAAAGTTTCATATTTACGTGAGAAGATGGGAAATTATAACACGTGTGTTTTCCCCCGAAAGGCTCTTAATTATTCTTTTTACTGAAGATAAATAGAAACTCAGAAAAACTGAAACTATGCCACAGACTTAAGTTGCTGGAAGCTTATTTCCACCTCTGCGACGTCATCACAATTTATGAGTACATTCTATAATCTTCCAGATTCGGTTCCTGTTATTTCTTTTTAACTGGCGTTTTAACTTCACTTCAGGTAACAGACAATAATGTTAGTCTGTATAGTCTTTGACATTCTAATTTTCTGAATACATCGTGTTAAATATTTATCTTTGTTCGATATTGCTGAGTAATAGGGCGGCGAGCTGACAGAATCGTTAGCACGCCGGGTGAAATGCTTAGCGGCATTTTGTCTGCCGTTACGTTCTGAGTTCAAATTCCGCTGAGGTCGACTTTGCCTTTCACCCTTTCGCAGTCGATTAAATAAGTACCAGTTACGCACCAGTGAGTAACTGGTACTTATTTAATCGACTTAATCTCTCTGTCTGTCCTTGTTTGTCCCTCCTATGTTTAGCCCCCTGTGGGCAATAATGAAATAGATATTTATGTCTGTATTGCCCACAGGGGTGCTAAAGATAGAGAGGACAAACAAAGGGATTGAGTCGATTACATCGTCCCAAGTGCATAACTAGTACTTATTTAATCGACACCGAAAGGATGAAAGGCAAAGTCGACCTCGGCGGAATTTGAACTCAGAATGTAACGGCAGACGAAAGTATTTCGTCCGGCGTGCTAACGTTTCTGCCAGGTCACCGCCTTATAAAGAAATAGATATAGCTGAGTAATTTCCTAGAAAGAAATCACTACTTGCGATACGGTTTCGATATCAAGTTAAACCATTTCACTTGACTCCCATTTTTTATTTATCCAAATTTTTTTCTGTAGCACTGAGACTCATAAGGCCGATTACTCGGTTTCCTGGGTCTATAAATGACTGACATCATGACATTCACCTGAACAGGATGCCGATCCGTTGCAAGATTTAAAGCTAGTAATTTTGAGGGGAATGACAAGTCGATTATGACACCAGTATTTGACTGGTACTTTATTTCAACGAACCCGAAAAAACGAAAGCCAAAGCTGACCTCGGTGAGGTTTAAACTCAGACTGTAAAGAGCTGAAAGCAATGACGCATAGCATTTCGTCAGACCCATTAAGGATTCTTCCAGCTCACCATCCTCCTATTGTTATCACTTTTTATTCCTTTTATAAGCATTTTTCTGGGTTTGTAGCATAAATTAACCGATTCACAAAATTGTTTAAGTTTGTTTTTAGTGTTAAATTTATTGGCACAATCCACAAAGATGCTAAGCAATACTACAACCAACTCTAAAAGCATGAAAGTCAGTTGGTCCTGGTACGATTTGATATTAGTGTCTAAGAGGACAAAAACTAAATCTGCAAGTCTATCATTTGTCAACTCTCCACTCCTCGTCCTGATATATGATTTAGATAGATAGATAGATAGATAGATAGATAGATAGATAGATAGATAGATAGATAGATAGATAGATAGATAGACAGACAGACAGACAGACAGGCAGACAGACAGACAGACAGACAGACAGATAGATAGATAGATAGATAGATAGATAGATAGATAGATAGATAGATAGATAGATAAAGGCGCGGAGCTGGCAGAGTCGTTAGCACGCCGGGCAAAATGCTTAACAGCATTTCGTCCGTCTTCACATTCTGAGTTCAAATTCCGCCGAGGTTGACTTTGCCTTTCATCCTTTCCAGGTCGATAAAATAAGTACCAGTCATGTACTGGGGTCGATGTAATTCACTTACCTCCTTTCCCGAAATTGCTGGCCTTGTTTCAAAATTTGAAACCAATATTTCTAAGTCAATGCCAATGTTACCGTTGTTTTGTAGACGTAGCATGGCCAAAGAATGAAGATGTTCGTTTTATAGTTACGAGATCTCAGGCCCAATCCCACTAAGTGACCCTTAGTGTCTTGTGTGAAAGCACCAGGTAAATCCAAGTCTTATGAGGAATACTGAGTAAAAGGAAACTATACTGAAGCCTGTCTGATGAATTGCACCTGTAATTCAAAGATGCAGCCTTGTCACACGCTGTTTCGTTGATTCTGTGGGATTACATTAAGGATACATGTGTCTGCAGAATACTCGGCTACTCACGTACTAAATTAATGACCAAATAGTTCAGTATCGACCAGCTGAATACTCATTACCAAAATCGATAAAGATCCTTTTATTTTTAAATTATTTTTATATTTTTATTTATTTATTATTGCTGTTGTCACCTAGCAAATTCACAGAATCATTTAATAAACCATTTTTTTCTAAAAGCACCAGGTCTTCTTTTCGTAAATCATGCGTCTACTATTGAAAATCAGGAATGCTAATGGTCTTTTTTTTTTATATATTTTTGTTCTACATGCACAGAATATTTTTCTTTTCGTTCTTTTCTTTCTTTCTTTTTTTTTTTCATAGTCATTGCTTTGCTGATTGGTCGCCATTACGAATGTAACCGAACCAATGACATCGGAATGTTCGAATAAATTTGAAAGAAAATTGTTTGTTTTTTTTTTTTGTTTTTTTTTCATTAATGAAAAACACATTAAATAAAAACATTTGGCTTGTAAAACAGGGTTATACAGCAGAAGCATAAAAATATAAATCCATTTTCTTCTAAACCAGAAAGTGTTAATAACCAATGCAACTGCAGATGTTGATATCCATATCTAACAGCAACAAACACTAAATAAATTCGTCAACAGAATTCTTTCTTTTTATTTTTATTTTATATTTTGTTGTTTTTCCTTAATAATATAAAACTGACTTCTATGAAAATCCTTGGAAAAATACAGTTCTCCACAATTCAACAAGTGTAAAGAAAAAAACACAAAAGTAATCATTTCTAGGCAACTTCAGGGGTGGAAACTAGTCTATTATATCGACCCTAGTACTCAACTGGTACTTATCTTATCGACCCCGAAAGATGAAAGGCAAAGTCGACTGCAGCGGAATTTGAACTCAGAAAGTAAAGACGGACGAAATGCCGTTAAGCATTTTGTTCGGCGTGCTAACGATTCTGCCAGCTCGCCGCCCTAATAATAATAAAGTCATGCGCAGTTTATCGTGATAATATCCCTATGTTGCTCACATACGGTTTTGATGCTTGTGCCTGATGTCCCCTTATCAGACGGATAGTCATGATGGGGATAATGGGCTTCGTATATTTATACCCCAGTGTCACTTTGATGGTATGCGCTGCTCTCTCACTCAATAATAATAATAATAATAATAATAATAATAATAATAGACCAATAGAATAAATAGCAGAATTTAAAAATATAAATACTGGGGTCAATTTGTTCGATTACACCTTTCAATGACTGAAACAATCAAAGAATTATAAAACGAAAATCTGCAATATAAATGTGTTTTCAAATATAGCTAAAAGAAGTTCTATTCTTGACAAATAAACACTTCCTTCGCAACACACAAGGACAGCAACATCTTCAACGAAAACAATATAAAGATTAGTTATAGCTGTCTTGATAATATAATGAACCATACCGCTCAATATAACTCTATTCTTATAAAAACTACAGTACGTGCAGGGAAGTTTAAAAACGAAAATGACATCAACTACCCACAGAAATGTTAGCTAAGTCTAGATATCATATGAAAGTATGTGTATATGTATATATACGTGTGTGTGTGTGTTTGTGTGTGTGTGTGTGTGTGTGTGTGTGTGCGTGTGTGTGTGTGTGTTGATAAGTATGGGTGTATATGGTGTGTGTCATAATCACAGAATGATCAATGCCCTCGGGTGGAGCTTAAAATATGTTATCTAATTAAACGCAATAACATGCACGCATGAACATGACTATACATTATATATAT
>NC_069002.1:27496185-27496754 GCF_001194135.2 Octopus bimaculoides | reverse complement strand
TATATATATATATTATATATATATATACATGAATATATATATATATATATATACATACATACATACATACAAACCGAAAAGAAGGGCCGCTGGCATGGAAACACGAGCCACTAGATTCTTTTCAAACCAGAAGAATGGAATACGAGATGTAACAATGTAACAATATTTCCATTTATTAATGGAAATGGTGCCATACACGCCTGAGATTTTAGAACTGCTGGCAGCTCATGCATTTGTAGAGAACACTTTTGGAGAGAACACTTGGAGCTAAACATAGTCATCATTTCAATAGAAAGACGGAGTCTATAAACACATCCTGACTGACAACCATTGTGTTTATGTAGCTACATGTATATGTGTGTGTGTGTGTGTGTGTGCGCGCGTGTACATATACACTTATATTTATATATATATTCATATATATATAAATATATATATGTATATATACATGTATGTATATATATGTACATATGTATATATATGTACATATGTATATATATATAAATATATAAACATATATACACACATGTATGTATATATATATGTACGTATATATATATATATATATA
>NC_069002.1:27491342-27495400 GCF_001194135.2 Octopus bimaculoides | reverse complement strand
TTTCTAAGCCTAGTACTTATACTCTCGGTTTATTTTGCCGAACCGCTATGTAACAGGAACGTAAGCACACCAACATCTATTGTCAAGCGATGGTAGGGACACACACACACACACACACACACACACACACACACACATATATATATATATATATATACATATACATATATATATATATACGACGGGCTTCTTTCAGTTTCCGTCGACAAAATCCACTCACAAGGCTTTGATTGGCCCGAGGCTATAGTAGAAGACACTAACCCAAGGTGCCAACCAGTGGGATTGAACCCGGAACCATGTGGTTGGGAAGTAATCCTTCTTACCACGCACCCACTCCTGCGCCTATATATACTTACATACATATACATACATGTGTGTGTGTGCATGTGTGCGTGTGTGGGGTGCGGTGCGCGTGTGTGTACAGATATACGAGTGTAAATAAGAGAATTAGATTGAAAAGCATGCGATGAGAGTGAATACCTTGCCAACAGTCATATAGACGAACCAATTTAATTAACAGCTCTACTCACAATCGCAATGCATGACAACTTCAGAAAGGTTCGGCACGGAGTTACTTGCAAAGGAAATTATTTGGAAAAAAAAAAATCTTCTTTAAAAGCCCTTAACTTAATCATACGCACATGATTATTCAGTAGACATTTGTATCGGTTTTTGTTATATAAACCATTTGTGGTAATAGATGTTCTAGTAAAGTCGATGGAAGAAGTTGTAATGTTTATTGGAAATATTGGAGCTGGTAATAGTAATGATTGAAAACTGGAATGGTGAATGCTGTGGTTAAGGCTTTAGAAGAGAGAATAATGCTTTGGCTGGTGATGGTCGTAATGGTATAGTTCAGTAGTTCTCAACCATTTCCTCCCTATGAACTCCTTTGATTGCTATTCTGTTCTGGTGGACCCCCAAAGCCATTCGACGTTCTACAAACCAGTTTTATATATAAAATCAAATAATAAATGCGCCCTTTTAAAGCCTAACCAGGCTCATGGGCCCGGTTTCCCGGTTTCAATGGCTTATGTGTTCCCCAGCTGGACGAAACGCCAGTCCATCGCAGCGTTACTCATTTTTGCCAGGTGAGTGGACCGGAACAACGTGAAATGAAATGTTTTGCTCAAGAACACAACGCGTCGCCCGGTCCAGGAATCGAAACCACAATCTTACCATCATGATGCTGACACCCTAACCACTAAGCCACGCGCCCTCACAGTTTTATATATACCTACTTCAAAATTTCTATTTTGCTTTTCACACATTAACTTGTGTAGGTTGAACTATTTAAACGTCAGAGAAATACGTCTGGCTGTTTCTTAAAATAAATACGTTTAAAGTAAGATGTTTTCATGGCCCCTTGATATACATGGCTGTGGGTCTCGACTTAAATAATCTCATATGGACCCTTAGGTGTTATATGGATCTCGGTTGAGAACCACTGGTGTAGATAATACTTTGTAAATTATCATCGTGATGAGGTTAGCGTGGTTATGTTTTGAGTGTATGCATCAGAATCACAGAGTGCTCAATGCTCTAAGGTAGAGCTAGAATAGTGTTCATTATTTACATTATTTACATTTCACGGATATTTGTCCTCATCTTGTTTGTTGTTAACACAATGTTTCGGCTGATCTACCCTCCAGCCTTCATCAGGTGTCTTGGGGGAAATTTCGAACCTGGGTTCTCATTCCTAAGGTATTTTTCGATGTTATTATTATTATTATTATTATTATTAGTAGTAGTAGTAGTAGTAGTAGTAGTAGTAGTAGTAGTATCATTATTATTATTATGGTGTTTTTTTTTCTTCTTTCTTCAAATTTTCTTCCATTTCTCGCCGAGTGTTTTCCGTACACCTAGGGCAGAGAAACTCGTTGTATGCATTCCCAGTTTACACACGCAAATTCACAGGTAAAATATGTATTTAAAAAAAAAAATCATGAATGGATGTTGTTTTCATAGCGATAATGCTCTTCTCAGTACATGAGTCGTTCCAGTTAACACAATTTTTTGCACTTCCTGTAGGGATGGTAAGCCTGGTATCATTTTCAAATAGGTTTCAGTACCTTTTTTTATCATTCCTAGAGATCCTACAATTAAATCTATACTTCCAAAGTTACTTGTCATATGACGGTTAAATGCTCCAGAATATAAAGAACATTTTGGTGAACCAGTCGAGTTTTAAGAATTAAACTCGGAACGAAGAAGCACCAAAACCAAACCCGGTACCCGTGTCTATTCAAGAACTGTTCAGAAGCAGCGGCGTCTCTTTGATGGTTTCTATTGGAAATTTATGTCTCTAATCGTTTTAAAAAAATAATTATGAGATAATTGCTCTTATTTATTCACACTTTCCATGGAAAGATTTAACTTAGTCAGAAAGTCACAGTTCTTCTCTCTTTTTCTCTCTCTGTTTCCGCTATAATTAAGATATTATTTAATGAAAGAAACCAACAAAATGATTGGACTGTCATATTTAATTTATCGTCCTTCCTTTCATCTTACATTAGATTTGTCATTGCAATATCTCCTCACACTCTGCAAATTAGTTGGAATCAATAAAATCTCTGAAGATGCATTATTATTAAATTAAACCAAATCTTAATTTATTCTAATGTCAAATATATTAACAATATTTCTATCATATCAGCTTTAAAAAGCTACTTGTTTATTCATTATTTTCGCAGAAATATTTTTCTTTTTTTCTGACAATTTTTCTTAAATTACCAGTTTCAATGATTAATCAATTTTAATTAATTACATATGTTCATTAACCTCACAAAGTTAATTATTGTGAGGTTAATGGTACTGGAATTGTAAAACAGGGCATTTTGAATGACTAGCTCTTTAAAGTGTTATATGATTATCTCCTATAGTGCTGTGCCACCCATTCTTCAGGGTAATTCTTTAGATTAGTGGTTGGAACAGGATAAAATAGTAGACTGTGTTTCAGGAGCGAATATTTCAATCAAATATGAATTTTCCTTTCTTTCTCTTTAATAGTAAACTCCACAATACTTATGGCTACAACATATATTTAATTAAAACTGTGTTTCATTATCTCAGAGTTCTTTGGCACATCAGTGAAAATTTTGTCTCACTTGGTAGAATACGCCTTCTTCTAAATATGATATAACAGAAAGAAGTATATGGGTACAACTTACAACACTACAAGCTAATGAACAATTTTCAGTTATATTCTATTACAGTAATGAACTGTAAATTATTTCATTATAATTACAAGAGCCTGCTCTCCATGTTCTCATTTAAGTTAAATATAAGAAGCCTACTATTTTTTTGACAATCTTCGTTGTGCATTTCGTTTGGTTCACAAAGTTAGCGCCACCATACCTCTCTAAAAGACGGTAGGATTGGTCATAAAGTGATTTTAGACAAAGTTGTGGCTGAGAGAGTTGGTATTATTTTCATCCATTCTATTTCTCTATCTTATCATCTTCTTTCGTGTGATCCAATCTTCGGAGTAATCCTATAGCAACAACATATATGCTGATACATATTCCCAATTTGTTTTCAACTACCAGAATAACTTGGGACTTAAGAAAGGGCGAGCTTTATATTACTCGAAACATACGAAACAAAGGATAATTAAAAGTCTGAAAACAAATATGGATATTTAGGACAAACTTATGAAAATGCTTTGGACAAGCAAAGAGCTGAGGATTTATAAAGATGGGCAGGCGTTAAATAATAGACTAAATATTTATATGATTAAGTGTTCTATCAGAATAAGCGCTCGCAATGTATCTGTTAAGACCAAAGCAAAACCAATAGTTAACATCATATCAAAGAGACGTACCACTATCGCTTTATTAATGAGAAACTCAAAGGAACATTTAGCGTTTTGTTTAAGCTACTATTTATCAAACTAACTGTGGCTCCAGAAAACTGTACACACACACACACACACACACACACACACACACACACACACACACTAACACACATACTAACACACATACACACACACTCACACACGTATACATATGAACATATTTATGTATATAGATGTGTACATATATAGATGTGTGTAT
>NC_069002.1:27490274-27491181 GCF_001194135.2 Octopus bimaculoides | reverse complement strand
TATATATATATATATATATATATATGAATATTTAGTATATTGCGTGTGTGTGCGTATGCGTGTGTGTATGTACGTGTGTGTGTGTACGTGTGTGCATGCAGATGAATACAAGGTGTAAGATTACAGAATTCATACAAAAGCAAGTGCAGGCACAAGTATAAAAAGAAACCTGATTTTTCCATTTCTGTGCAAGTAATATCACTATGTCTTGCTTCGTCAATAAGAGGTGTCTCCATAAAGCATAGATATACTATGCTAAAGTTTCTTCACTTAACGATATGGGATGATATCGACAGAAAATATATCGGTGTTAAAATCTAATTATTTAAAAGTCGATATATGCAACAACTATTCACTTTTCGGCATAAAGAATACAAGATTACTACGTCATAAACTAAAGATATCTGAAGCCTTAATAGAAAAAGAGAAAAAAATCGAATACATTAATATACACTATCAGTCATTGAAAATGCTACCCTGTGCACTGACGGATCACATCAATGTAAACTATGTCAAGCAGATAAATTCAACATACTGATACTAGATTACTCACTGTTAACTAAAATTTCTGAACAAATCTCAAAATGTCGACAATATCAGTACACCATGAGACCCTCCAAATACAGACGTGATAAATTACTGAATCAATACACATCGATTACCAACTAAGAGAAGCGTTTTTGCAAGACGTTTTACAAAGACAAAAAAATCTATATCAACACTTCACAAAACTCATCTCATAAACCTTGTTACAAAATATCTTTAATGCCATCAAAATAACAAATATAATTTTTTTCATTCTTTCCATTTTTTTAATTTTCTTCCTGTTATATTTTCTTTGTTTAATGCTTATATTTCATGAAATATGTTTCATCATAAATGATAAATTATATATATATATATATAT
>NC_069002.1:27489053-27489718 GCF_001194135.2 Octopus bimaculoides | reverse complement strand
TATATATATATAAGGAAAATAAGACAAGGTAGGAAATGCTAGAATAACAAATATATATATATATATATATATATATATACATATATACATGAAATGTTACGTATATCTCTTGATTTTATTTGCATTTTTATGCACATCTATTTTATACGCTCTTTTTTTTCTTATATTACATGTACCGCTAGTTATTATATATTCTATATGTTTTATATACTTATACTGTGCGTGTGTGTGTGTGTGTGTGTGTGTGCTCACAATAAATATATGCTTTATGAAGTGTACATATGTGTCTATGTAACATAAATTATAAATTTACTGCATAATTTGTGTGTGTGTATAATTTATTGGTATATGTTAGACATTTATATTGTAATTTTATTATTTTTCATTCTTATTTCGTTATTTTTTATTATATGTTTCAGTACAGGACAATGCGTGTATGTATGGGTATTCATGTGTACATGCATGTGAATATGTATAAATATATATGCGTGTATGCATCTGTGTTTGCGTGTGTATGTGTGTGTACACATGCGTATTTTCGTATATACGTGTACGCAGACAGAAATACGCAAAAATATACGGCAACTAATATACAAATAAACACATATTCATGTTTATGCACACACACACAGACATATATATATATATATATATATATATATATA
>NC_069002.1:27485928-27486742 GCF_001194135.2 Octopus bimaculoides | reverse complement strand
ATATATATATATATATATATATATATATATATATACATGTAAATATATATACATATTTACGCACACATATATATACGTACACATATATATATATACGTACAGATATATATACGTACACGCGCGCACATACACACACACATGCATAAAACATTCTTGTTTCGTTTTTAGAAATATGTTTATTCATTATTTTCATTTATCTTTGACTCTCTTCTCCCTTTCTGTGCTTTATCCTCGGTGACTGATCTCTAACTTATATTTTGTTATTAATACCATTTTTTAAACATCAGAAGTTAGTTCACCTGATACGCCACACTCGCAAAACTCCGAGTAATAGCAAAGGCTAATGTTAGCAGAGTGTTTGTGTGCGCGTGTGTGTGAAGGTGCGAAACTCAGCGGTTAAGGAATTCATCTTACGGTCGTATG
Source organism: Octopus bimaculoides (assembly GCF_001194135.2). Taxonomy (NCBI): domain Eukaryota; kingdom Metazoa; phylum Mollusca; class Cephalopoda; order Octopoda; family Octopodidae; genus Octopus; species Octopus bimaculoides. The sequence goes on along the minus strand of NC_069002.1, from coordinate 27,486,319 downwards.
CAGGTCCCTTTATTCTGCATTGCTCCAGTCCACTCAGCTAGCAAAAATGAGTTGTTCCTGTAATTCAAAAGGCACTGGAGGGACTACCCACTAATCACTTCTCCTACATCTCTCACACCACGAACTCTTAACATACTCCTCAACATTCTGAAGAGATCTGCCAAACCATTGGCTAGATTGAAACGTACGTAAATGACTATTACATAATATCCACAATGACTCACTACATAACCTCAATCTCCACAATGACTCATTACATAACCTCCACATAATAAAACAACGGCTAACTAGCCCAACAGAATTGCTTCTTCTTGTATTTGTTGCTCCATTCTCCACATAAATATATACATATATATATATATATATATATATATTTGATTAATAAATTCAA
>NC_069002.1:27483587-27484434 GCF_001194135.2 Octopus bimaculoides | reverse complement strand
TATATATATATATATATATATATATGTGTGTGTGTGTGTGTAAATACATGCATATATATACATAGGCATTATTTACATTGGACGGATATATGTCTTCACCCTTTATTTGACTAATGGGGTTCTCCCAAGGTATTTTTTTACTGATGTTCTTATTATGTATTCAAGTCACTGCATGTGACTACAGCAGAGTAAATAAAGACCCAACTCTAAAAACAGAGAGTAAGCTGTCACAGATCTTAATCAAGAACAAGAATCACTTCATCTCAATGACGTACAGACAACTGACCCAACACTACAGTAAGCTACCACATATGCACGGTCTCCCTAACAAGGATGGTATTCCATTAAGACCTATAGTGAGCTGTAGAGGTTCAGCATGTAATCCACTGAGCCGCTCTCTTGGGGATATAATCAGTCCATTAGCAGGTAAGTCAGCATCGTACGTGAAGAATTCCACTCACTTCACAGAATTGATCAAGGATACTCTCATTGGATCCAACCAGATGTGGAGTCTAGATGTGATAAGTCTGTTCACCGAAGTCCAAACAGATGAAGCACTATCAGTGATTCAAAGTGACGGACACCTCTCTAAAAGAACGTACTAGTATACCAATTGGAAATTTGATGGAAATGTTGACCTTCTGTGTAGAAACTACCTACTTCAGAAGAGACACTGATATATACCGACTTCGCGGTTCGACAAAAGAAACCAATAGAATAAGTATCAAGCTTTAAAAAAATAAGTACTGATGTCGATCCATTCCAGTAAAATTATTCAAGGTGGTGCCCCAGCATGGCCGCAGTCTAATGATAGGAATAAACAAAAGCTAAGATGTGTAAACATATA
>NC_069002.1:27481853-27483101 GCF_001194135.2 Octopus bimaculoides | reverse complement strand
ATATATATATATATATATATATATATATATATATATATATATATATACATATACAAACACACATACATACGTACATACACACACACATATGTGCCACCGTCACCTCAATATCTTCCCTTGCGTCTATATATGTATATCTTTTATGCTTATATCTGTCTGTCTTTGTCACCATCTCTATGAATGTGTGATTGTATGTGTGTGTGTGTATATGTGTTCGTGTCGGTGTTTGTGTGAGTGCGTGCATTTGTGTGTGTATGTATGTATGCGTGTAACATCCCTATATTTGACTTCACCTCTGCGTTTATTTTCGTCACTCCACCTCTTCTTCCATGGAATTTCTCTAGTCGTCGTTCTATGTTTGTCTATAAAATGTGAGCTTTACAAACAATCGCTAAAAATATACACCAACATCTCTAAGGCTACTAACATACATTCAGCATCTGTATCAACTGAAATACCAGCGCACTCATTTGCTGTTCCAAACACACACGCAAACATACATGAAAACGCACTCACACACACACACACACACACATAAACACACGTGTATGAACACAGAAACTATTCCTATCAATTCACACATCCACTTTCCAAAGGACAAACAAACACATGCCCAATCTGACATAAATCTTCACTCACGTGCACCCAACGCACGCCCAGGCCCTCAACTCAATATTCACACATCTGTCCATGATGAGAATTAAAAAGAATTCCTTTTGATGTATTAATTACTCTGTTAATTAGCAGTTCTTAAATATATACATATACTTTATTATTGAGTTTATACACGCAGTGATTTCTCCGTATTTATTTCATCTGTCGACCAGTCAGTTTCTGTTACTCAATATGGCCGCCTGCTTTCGTCCATTTCTTTGTCCGAGTTTTTGTGGCTTTCATCCTGTTCCTACATGCACAGACGTTACTCGTGCGTTCAGAAACTCAAACACACAAGTACACATACACACATATGCACGTACACATACATACTCATGCGATCAGAAACTCAAACACACACACACACACACACTCATGCACTTAGAAGCTCAAACACACACATGCACACACACACACACACACACACAAATGTACTTATGCGCCCAGAAGCTCAAATACACACGCGCGCGCGCTCCCACACATACTCATGCTCCCAGAAGCTCAAACACACATATACACATACACATAAACACACATGCATACACACACACACACACACGTACTTATGCGCCCGGAAGCTCAAACACACATACA
>NC_069002.1:27480192-27481342 GCF_001194135.2 Octopus bimaculoides | reverse complement strand
CTCTCTCTCTCTCTCTCTCTCTCTCTCTCTCTCTCTCCCTCTTTATCTATCTATCTATCCATCCGTCTGATCACCTACCTTCGTTGATCTTTATATCCGAACATATGCGTAAACCTTCTTGCCATCATAATATCCATACATACATACGTACATAGATACATATATGCACACATGTGCACACGTGCACACATACACACACACACACATACATGCACACACAGACACACACGCACATGGATACACACCCTTGCACACACACACACACAGACATACACACATACATGCACACATAAACACGCACAAAACACACATGCACATACAAGCACACACACACACACACACGCACATACACACTACCTTCAACAATTACCAACAATTTTAACAGCCACCTACCCACCTCGAAACACGACTGTACCACCAATCCGAAACTATATCCTCCACATTTACATTGTGATTCGGCTACATTCCTCATAGAAAATCGCCTTCCAATAAACAGACAAAAGCATCCCAAAAGCATCAATCTGAAGAATTGGCAGATGAAACGGTCTGTCACTGGAATATGCTGAAATCCTTTTTCTTTTTTTATCCTTTTATATGTTTCAGTCATTTGACTGCGGCCATGCTGGAGCACCGCCTTTAGCCGAGCAAATCGACACCAGGACTTATTCTAGTATTTATCATATCGGTCTCTTTGGCCGAACTGCTAAGTTACGGGGACGTGAACACATCAGCATCGGTTGTCAAGCAATGCTAGGGGGACAAACACAGACATACACACACACACACACATATATATATATATGCTACCAAACGTAACTGCACTTGCACGGTTGATTTGAAAAATGCATATGTAGCACGTGTATTCTCCGCGGTGCATAAATATACATTAATCTTAGCACCCTTACTGAAGAAGCACGGATGGCAAATTAATTCATTTGCACATTAATTCAGAAACTCGAGTCTAGGGGTAACTATAGAAATATTTTTATTTTCATTCCTTTTGAAGTTACTCTTATTCATGGTTTGGGCTTTAACTGCCCTCTCTAGCATGTAAGGTGTCCCGTTAAATGTCACTTCTGTTGTGTATAAATAGGTACACTATTATATATACACACACACACACACACACACACACACACACACACACACA
>NC_069002.1:27471005-27479896 GCF_001194135.2 Octopus bimaculoides | reverse complement strand
ATAACAGAATTAATAATATAGCCGATTGCTAACCAAAAAAAGCATTAAATAGCTGAAAGATTAAAATTAATCAAAGGACATACAGGGTTGGCCAAAAGTCACCCGACAGTAAATCAAAATTCCAAAGATACTATCTGTAATTCTGTATTGACTCGAATGAGAAAATGGTCTTCGCTCAAGAAGGACTTCGGTTTGAACGATTTTCATGAGGTTTCATATTTAGATGCATTTATTAAACTCATTCAGTTGTTAAACATAAATAAATCATGGAATTAAATGGTTTTGATTTACTGTCAGGTGACTTTTGGCCAACCCTGTATATGTGTACATAAAAATACACATACAATATGTACATATTTTGTGAGCGTGTATATATATATATATATATAATCTGTGTGTGTGTGTGTGTGTGTGTTTACACATACACTTCTACATGAGAATGTGCGTAGTCTTTTGCTAATATCACCGTGTTTATGCACTTATGTTCGAACCCCTGCCGTTCTACATTTTATGGATATCTGTAGGCCCCAGTATTTCGATCTATGAATGGGTGAACCCATACATGAACTAAAACATACTACCACGAAGAAAACAACTACAAAATCATATTTCCATACCGACAGAAATATCGTTGCACCCTGTTAGTCAGCGCTCGTACATGCACGCACGTGAACAAGTACGCATCCCCGTCTATACCAGATCGTGCGCTCCTACGCAAACATCCACGCACGCGTATGCCCACGCCCACAAATGTATACTGACTCACCTGCGCTCAGAGTATCTGACACGGCCTCACGCCAATATTCTCCTTTCTATACATAAATAGAAACAACCAGACTCCACCGGAGGCAAATTAATTACTGATGATAATTAGTAATAATAAATATATATATATATATATATATATATATACATACACACACACACACACATATATATATATATATATATATATATATATATATATATATATATATATATATATATATATATATATATATATACTAATACATCCTTTTGTTATTTACACCACCTGTCCTCGTCTGTTGTTGTTTCTTCGTACATTCTCCCATATATACATATATATATATATACTGTGTATGTGTATATGTGTTTGCATGTATGTATGCTTACATAGATATACATCGATGGTGTTCCATTTACTTCTCAAAAAAAAAAAGAAATACTGTCTACTTTTTCTTTTGTATCTGTTTCTAGTTGTCTTGGAAATAATAGCTCTTGAAGCAAACAAACTTTGACGAAGCAAGCATAAGGAAGACTTTTGATTTACAACAGGGACTCGTCTTGCAGAACTAAATTTGGTTGTTTTCTATGTCGCACGATATATCAAATGTTATAACATTCCAATTTTTGAAAAATGTAATATACATTTTAGGAGGAAAATTCGTACTAAACTTCTTCATTCAAGATTAAAATAAAGATAAATACGATGTTCTTTTTTGTGTACAGGAGGAAGAGAACAACGCAACTGCCCAGCACAAGATGACGAATTCTGCCAAGAACACCTTAATCCACAACACCAACGAAACTGGGAAAACCAAACCGAACAGATGTGGTTTCGCGTCTGCAGCAACTGTGAACCATAAAACTATGAGCATTAGTTCAACAGATCTGGGAAAATACGAAAGTTCCTTAAAATGCGAAGGCACCAACGTGAATCTAACCCCGCCCAGCGAAATCATATATATGATAAAAAGAAAAACTATTATATACAAGACGTTTTTATTTTGAAAACTAAGAAAATTGAACATATATCAAAAGGATTATATTTCTTTTTATATACACCCAGGCCTATTCCCCATTTTTTAGGACGTGGTAGCCACAACAAGACACACCAAGCATTCCATTCATTTCCCAGCTCAAAGAAGCGAGCCCTGTTCTATGCTCGGGGTCAAGACATAGAACGCACACGCTAATATCAACATCGGGGCCCGATAGCATATGCTGGTTTACCCCTACTGTATCATGCTGGTTCTGTACACCTTTGAGCAACATCAAATTCATTCATCCGTTCACAAACACTCTCCAAGCTTTCCTATTATTTATAAGCTCTCTTGCCTCTCTCACACCAACACCTTTAACTACCAAAGCTTTCCTCACTCCATCCATCCACACAAACCGAGGTCTGCCTCTGGTTCTGCTGTCTACCACATCTGCCTTCATCACCCTCCTTACCATCGGCTCCTCATCCATCCTCTCCATGTGGCCAAACCACCTCAACATTCGTCTATCCATCCTCTTCATGGACGATAGTACCCTCATGGCCCACAAGGAAAACCATCCTCAGGTCATCGTAATATTTGAGGGGGATGAAGTATGGCTTTATAATTCCCAACGAAAGAAGAGACAGTCGCCGAAGCTGCAGTGTCCATTGGACGCACCCTATACTGTGCTGAATCGCCTGCCTAATGCAATGATTCGAGGAGGCAAGCGGTCTCGTCCTAAGATTATGTGAAACCCCACCCTCTATGGTAGTACTGTGATCCTGACCAATTCAGCTGGAATTTCCCTGGGAGATTGGGCACATCTGTTGACGAGGGTATTGGGAAGAACCAAGGAGAAGAGCAAAACAGTTACCGAGAGAACAAGTGAATTATGAAGAGGTTCAAAAGACGCCAGTGGAAATAGATCCATGTGGGGAACAAAAACATCCTCAGAAGCGACAAAGAAAGGGACCCTATAAATTTAAGGATTATTTTTTGTATGATTAATGCAGTTAGGCTTAAGGGCTGAATATTTATAAATGTGTACTTTTCTCGGGTCGACAAAAGTCTACGGAGTGGGTAATATTATGAAGGAGAGAATAAGTTATTATGATTTTGTGTGGTAAATTTGTGAAGCCGTTTCGTTTTGTGGTGGCAATTATATAATATTGATTAGTTTTCAGTGCACTCACTGTGTAAATCATGTCAAAGTGCCAGAGAATATTCCAGAATTATGTTACGTAATAAATGACATGTCTCATATAGTCAGGTGATATACGGGCGGCGCGGCTTACCTAGCATTCAGAGAGCAGATTTTTAAGAACAAAGTTCTAGAAGTTACGAAGTCACGCGACTGTTTAGAAGATCCTAGATTATATAAGGAGGACTTAGTCTCCGGGTTCAGACAAATACTAAGCAAAAGTCAGCCAGTGTGAAGCTGATTGACAAAGAACTACATTCTACGAGACGTGTGCTTGAAGACACCTAGCTGTGTACGACGGCTTCTCTGGGCAACTTGACTTGCTAGCTTCGACTGCGGTTTCCCTACTTCCGACTTTTGCTGTTGGAGTCGCGTTGGTACAGAAGGGAGGCTGCGTTTTACAACAACTTCAGACTCTGTTGGGCACTAATCCACAAACCGGGTGGACTTTATTTCAGTTATTACAATAGAAGCATTAGCATCTTTGGAGACCACATTACCTCAGCACAACAGACAAGCCATGTACTTCCCACGACGAAGATCACATTTAACCATCTGATAATCGGTTTCAAAACAAGCGTTTATCATTTTAGAAACGGTTAATTGCTCGTGGTCCGCTTTCTCAAACGATATAGATGCATACGTAATCAATTGGAAAATGAATCCGTGAATAAGGTACCAAACTGATTTGGAACTCGGTTAAATCAACATTAAACAAACCATCGAACCTCAGAAAAGCAGTAATGGAACTCATTATTTGAGCAATTGGACGATTCAAGCTAATATAACATGGGTGCTCAACATCTACATGGCTTTAACAGATTTCATAAATTGCTTTATTGTCCCATAAAAGCGCAATCACAATGTTCCAGAGTGGTACAAGTTTTTAGAAAGGAATTGTGTGGTTCAACTACAGATGCAGAAATTAGTAGTGCCGGATAAACTGAAAATTCAAGCTTTGTCTTTTTACCGAAGTCAATTGTCAGACGTTCCATTAAAAAAACCAAAAGATGCAGAATCAGTGCCGGTACCGAAACTGGAAAATCAAGAAGCCTTAAAAGTCAGAACATTGGTCAGTCACACACCAAATCAACGATTTCCTTCCCAATAATGAAGTGACCCCTGGCGATAGTTACTTGTTGCATCTGCCTTGCCACTGATGAGTTGATCCTGGTGGATTAATTGAATTTGCCAATCTTCTTTGATCTGGAAAATAAGATATTGCGCAATAATCACAACATATTAAGCCGGTAATATCAATATAATAATCGAAAGATTGTTCTTATATCAAAAGAGCATAAAAATGTAAATAACTTAATATTTTAGAGTATAATTTGCTTCATCAGTTGTTCAATCGAATAAAAATCTTTATTCCATGACAAAACTTTTCCAGTAGTTACATGTATGACATGGACTTAATTCCTCAATATATTGCTAACAATACCTACATTCAAATAACGGATATATTTACAACAGAATTTCACTGATCTACTCATATTTAACCAATGTCATAGTCAACACATTTTACTGCCGTTATAGTTCTGTTGTAAAACAGGTTTCCAATATCTAAGAATATCAGTTCTGTTGTACAACACAATTTTCCAATATCTAAGATTATCTATCGGCGTTTGAGGATACAACAGTAAAAAAAGAACCGCTGCTTCATCTCGTCACAAGTCTCCTTTGAACTCTTTTCCGACAGAAAGACAATGCAGAAGATTGATTAACTAGAACATCGAATGCGCAGATTGTCAATTCGTTCTTTAATTTACTCTTCTAAAAGAGTTTAATAACTTTATATTTGCTAACAATCGTGGGTTCTAAGTCAACAAGTATAGCTGTAAGTACACGTTTCCCAGAACCTAACTCTAGAAAGAGCGTACCAGACGAATCAGTAACACCAGTAGGCTCTTCAAATGATATCTGGCCAATTGGCTGAATACCATGTTCAAGGCAATATCGTTCCCCCACAAGCGTTACTAGTTTGGATTCGATCTTGTCCAATGTGTACTCTGATACATTCTCTCAGGAAAAAAAAAGAGTATTGCCTAATAGTTATTTTACTAGAAACTAAAAAAATACGACAAAAGTAGCAATCGAGCTAAAGAGGGACCATTGCCGTAGTCTATCGCCTATTAGAATTAGCAGCCGAATTCCTTCGTACCTCACCCAATCAATTTACAAAGTTTCGTATCAGGTCACGCGAAGCCGAAATTTAGAAAAAAGATAGGATGATAACCAGAATGCCTTTGAGCTTAGGTTTTCGTAAATAAGTCTTCTGGAAGTAGGGGTGGCGGGGTTAAATAAAAACTCTACAAAAGATACAGAAAAAGGACATTTACAACGATTCTTCTGGGAATTGAAACAGCTGAAACAAAATGGCTTTCCGAGAGTTAAACGATAACACCACAAACAATATATTTATAAATTCAATCGAATTATTAAACATGCACAAATATTTTAAACAACCTTCATGCAAAGCCGTTCGATTTCATTTCAGTACCACTTTACGACATTTTGCGTAAAGTGTCTTCTAGCATAGCTGTGGGTCGACCTTGCAAACGGAAATGTCTTTAGTGGTAACCATGTGGACATCCGTCAAATGAATTGTATCCCTAATTAGAGACCCCAAGTTGGTCATAAAGGTCACTCGTTGGTCATCCTAGAGATTACATAAAAAGGTTCAAAATATTCCGAAATAGCCACTTACTCGTTAAGTTAAATATTTGGATTTTGATAGCGTAAGAACTGGGGGTTTGTTAAGATTAAAAGCTGTACAGCAGACATGCAAAACTTATACCCAGTAAAACAGTGCAGTTCCACAATAAAAGATTATATTAAATAGCTGAAGAATATATTAGTAAAATCTGATAAACGATTTATCTAAATTTTAGAATTAATATAAGATTTCGCATTACATTGTGTAGTTCTAAATGCAGTTTTATGAAGACTAGAAAATAGGTGTTAAATGTAGACTAAATTAAATATCATTTGTCATACACAATTTTTAATGGGTTAAACGCGAGCACGGGATGTGAGTTGGGGATCAATAAAGCTTTTAATGGGCAAGAAGTGTATAAGATTCCATCTCTTCGTTGTAAGGTTTGAAACCGTTTCGGTAAGTTTCCTTAGTAGTCATTGTTGAGTAGCTCTGGATCAAAACACTCTGAGAACTTCTTAAACCAACGACAAAACAACTAGAATCATATCAGTTTTTTTAATGTTTTTCGAGTTGTCGAAATATTTCGCTGTTTCTCATGTAATATAGCATGCTGTTTCATGACTACTTTTGGCTAGATCTCACAGGTCGCTTTACTACCGAGAGAATAATTCAACTTTTTAAAATTCTTTGAAACATTTGCTAAAGAAGAAAAATTACCAAATAAATTCGAACTAAACATTTTCTAAATGTGACTGTTATTGTATTCAAAATTTGCTATCGTTTTATTCCTGTCTGTTACTCCATACAATTTGTAAATTGTATGGAGTAACAGACAGGAATAAAACGATAGTAAACTTACCATTATTATTAGTGCCACTTGTGAATCCTTTGACAGTTCAAAGAGTTGAAAATTGTACGAGGGTGACTGAGACACAATTATCCAGTGACAGTTAACTAATTAGCAAAGTAATCGAGAAATGTTCAATACTGTTGGTCTTTGTCTTGTTATATATAATGTATTTATTTTCTCCCTCCCACCCTTACTCTAATACTACTCCGTATTTATTTCTTTATTGCTCACAAGGGGCTAAACATAGAGGAGACAAACAAGGACAGACAAAGGGATTAAGTCGATTACATCGACCCTAGTGTTTTATTGGCGCTTATCTAATCGACCCCGAAAGGATGAAAGGCAAAGTCGACCTCGGCAGAAGGTAACGGCAGACGAAACACCGCTAAGCATTTCGCCTGGCGTGCTTCTCTCTTTATTATCGGCACAAAGGCCACTACATAGAGGGGGACATTACAAGGACAGACAATACAATACAAAACGTGGGGTACATAGAACGAATGATGGATGAAATGAATTACTTACAATGAATTGATGAAATGGCTTACGAGCCCCCCAAAACTCGCAGTTTCATTTAACTGTTCTCTTATACAGTCATTTGTACAGTTTATGATCTTTTTATTATCCAATAGTTATATGTGGCAATAGATCTTCTGTCGTCACAACGTTTGGCAGAGTGTCGTATCCCACATACAACCCACTCACTGTAATATCCTGGGGATATATTTGTTTCAGTCTCTTCTTCACCTCCTCCTCCACCTCTTTCACATGTTCATCAAACATTTCAGGATCCAATTTAACTCTTATTGATCCCTTTATTTTTGCAATCTTTCTAAAAAATTCCCTTGGGAATTTTATGACCAGTTTCGTTAGTAAACTTTTGGCGTATTTTGTCTATATTTTTTTCTTTGTTCTTGTTTTGAGAAGAAAACAAACTTCAAACAGCTTATTACAGATCGATTTTTTTTTAACACTATTTTCTAAACCTGAGAAAAGTGAGTAAGTGGGCATTGCTAAACAGTGCCCCCTTTTGGCCACCCTGTTAACGCCCAAATTTTATCTAACGTCTCCCTAGATCTTTTCACCGCCTCTAATGGTGAGGCGGCACCGCCTACTTTGAGAACGACTGCTTTACACGATGACGAAAAACCAACATCAGTAAATAATTCGTTAGTTACTTCTTTAAACAAGAACTAATGCTCTTGTTAGATTCATCGGTCCGGCGGCGTAACTTTGAGTGAGGAGACACAATAATGTCGAAACACCGCAATATCTCAAAGTCCCCTTGAACCAGTAAATCACAGGTTTTATGAACACGCATTGTCTAAAGGGAGGTGTTCTCTGATGGTGAAAAGCAAATGATGAGATATTCACGTCTGCATCTGCCAAAACGTATTAAGAATTAATATATACATTTTTGGGAGGTAATCTTTATCCCCACTCAAACGTGGATGTTCGCTTAGAAGAAACTATACTGCAATAGTTACAATGAGAAAAAAGTCTCATTTTTGTGCAAAGTGCACTCTTGTTTATATTGCAGCGGGGAGATAGATGCCCGCCACTCCAGCACCGTACCACCAATTCACGTATTTCAACCTTCCTTGGTCTTGTCAATGATGGATGCTCGACCGTTGGGGATGGCAGGTATTTGATGTAAGCAAGAGTGCATTTTGCACCAAAGCCAATATGAGAGAGCTTCTCTCATGGTATCTACGACAGTAAAGTTTGTTCTAAATGAACAACCATCTTTAAGTATGGATTAATATTACCTCTCGATATTAATACTACTTCTTTCGCTAATATATATATTTTTAATAAGATACATTATTATTTGGATTCTCACTGTTGTACGCTCATCTCATGAAACTCACAGACTAAGAACTTCATCGGTATTCGCTTCCACTATTCGTTTCCATTATAATGCATTCCTTCCTCTATCTATCTATCTATCTATCTATCTATCTATCTATCTATTAATCTATCTATCTATCTATCTATCTATCTATCTATCTATCTATCTATCTATCTATCTATCTAACCGCCTGCATTTGCCTACCCCATTTATCATACCCATCGCAACATACTCGCAAACAGATCCGACATCGCCATCACATAAAGAACTCCCCCCCACCATCCCTAACAACTCCGCAAATCTAACAACAGGCGTAAACTAACGCCAATCATTACATTAGGAATCACTGTATTCTTCAGAAATGTTTATTTTACATTTCCAACAACATAGCCGAAAGCTATCTTCTCTGTCTGAAGAATCGAAAGACGGAACTGATATTCACTGAGTGACTTAGAATTCACAACGTCCAAATTGTGTGTGCATAAATGTATGCATACGTTTATACGTATGCATATTTGCATGCATATACAGACATATATGCATACATACTTATATGCATATACACACAAACGCATAGTATATATATATATATATATATATAT
>NC_069002.1:27464762-27468159 GCF_001194135.2 Octopus bimaculoides | reverse complement strand
GAGAAGGGGTAGTCGCTTCGGCACTGTGAAGGTGCGTTTCCCTAGCGAAGAAAAAGCCAGGGAACATTCGACATCGACATTGAAGTCGGAAGAGGTAGTTCTCCTGCCGACTTACTTAGGAAGGAAAACTTCAAAAGTCAGGGTCAGTGATATACCACCCGAAATAGATGTGGCCTGGCTGGTAGCCGCTAAGCTTAAAGCTTATGGCTTATATGCCCCTTTATTAAACTATTTTCCTTAGTCATTGCACGGTGATCGCCATAAACTTTAAGCTTATATGAAAATACTATTATTTTTATTTACAGGATTGTAAAAACGGCACCGTATAAAAAAAAACAATTCACACCGAAAGCATATATACATATATATATATATAATAACAAATGAAATATACACGGAGGGAAAACCACCATGTGGATTTCTTACATGCTCAAAATGGCAGTCAAAGCCCCAAACCACGAAAAAATATTCTTACATCAAAACACGTTGTAAGAATGATTTTTCGTGGTTTTGCGTTTTGACTTCCCTTTTTAGCATGTAGGAAATCTATATGATGGTCTTCTCTCCGTGTATATTTCATACACTATTATATTTTAAAATGCTTGTCTTCTGACTTTTATTACGTATGCTAACCACGGGTATAAATTATTTAAGCATTTTTACTCTTGTATTTATAAAGTTATATATATATATAGTGTTTGTGTGTGTGTGTACTTCCTTCAGTGGGAGATCTGGCAAAATTAAGTCCCACAATAGTTCTAAAGCAAGTTACAGGAACAGCATTTTCATATTCTTGGATTTTTTGAAACATAAGCGTTATAGAAGTTGGTGAGCTGACAGAAACCTTGGAGACAAAATTCCTGGTGGTATTTCTTCCGTTTCAACACGTTTTGAATTGAAACTCCGCCGGAGTGAACTTTGTCTTTCTTCCGTCCAGGGGTCGAAAAAAAAAAAGAAAGCAATACTGGTCAACTACTGGGGTCAACGTAATTGACTGATCCCTTCACCATAAAATTACTGACCTTGTGTCAAAATTTGAAGCCATTACTGAAGAACGATATGAAAAATATGCTGTCTTTTTATTCGAAAAACAATTAAGAATGATTTCATTTCTAGAGACACTGAATTCTTTTAGGTTGCTTTATTTCAACGCACAAGCATTGTTACATGATTAATTGCAGCAATTCATAATATTGTAGTCGACAACTGAACATTCTCACTGATAATCATTCGTTAAAATATAAACCAGAAATAAAATACAGCTTAATCTTTTTGACGCTAAAGTGAGAAGTAGGGCAGAACTACTACTTACAGACAAATATCGTAGAGATTCCATTCCGTCTCCTGCAAAAAGATAAAATTTTTATATCTCATTACGCTTATACTGTAGATTTTACTTAATCCAATATGGTGTACTTTGCTGAAGACATTGGAGAGAATTTTATATGACGTATCAGAACCATATTTAAAGATGTTTGGTTTTGAGGAGGCGTTTGTTTCTATTATTTGTATTGTATGTTCGTTTTCGTTTTCTTTTTGATATATATATTCGTGAATAGTTTCGCTTTCACAATTACTTTTAATCTGAAAAATCTATTATAGAACTTGTGTGTGTGTTTGTGTGTGTGATTGAAAAAATCAGAGTTAACAAGGACTACGGTTGGACATTTATTTTTTAATCACCACAATTGTTTCCACGCAACGTAGATCTGCAGGCGTGCGGGTACTTTATTATACAACTGTCCTTGATGACGCCATTTTTTTTCAATTATCTGTCTACACACCACTGGATAGCACAGGATAAATCTGAACGTGGACGAGCTTTATACTGTACTCTACTACGTTCTTAACAAAATATACCCACATGTGAATCGTCTTCCTTTTCTATTGGACTTTCCTCTGTTTCTGAAGAAGAGCTTTGCTCGAAACGTTAAACCACCTTTCTTTCCTTCCCTGAGCGTCTACTAATACTTTGCATATATCACGTCTTCGCGTTGTTGTTTTTTTTTGTGATTTTTTTTCGTTTTTTTGGGGGGGGATTTACTATATATATGTGTATGTATGTGTGTGTGTGTATATATATATGTATATATATATATATATATATATATATATATATATGTGTGTGTATATATATATGTATATATATATGTGTGTATATATATATACATACATACACACACACACACGCACACACATATATATATATACATATATATATATATGTAAATATATATATATGTGTGTGTGTGTGTGTGTGTATGTATATGTGTGTGTGTATGTATATATATGTGTGTGTGTGTGTGTGTTTATCTCTTATTTTTATCTTTTACTTGTTTCAGTCATTAGACTACAGCCATGCCAGAGTACCGCCTTGAAGAATTTATAGTCGAATGAATCGACCCTAGTATTTTTTTCTTCGTTTGTTATCCTGCTACTTATTCCATCCCCTTCTTTTGCTTATCTATGTACATGTATTTGAATGTAGGTGTATGCATATATATATACACCCATACATGCATACTTATATACATCCATAAATGCATGTGTGTGTTGTGTGTGCGTACGTTTGTATGTATACACACACACACACACACACACACACATTTATATACATATATATATAAATGGAACAAAAACGCAATAGAGGATAATAAAACATTCGGACAGATAGGTGATACAAAGGCTGGCAGGAGAAACAACAATAGGATAGGGAAA
This sequence comes from Octopus bimaculoides, assembly GCF_001194135.2. NCBI lineage: Eukaryota > Metazoa > Mollusca > Cephalopoda > Octopoda > Octopodidae > Octopus > Octopus bimaculoides. The sequence continues at coordinate 27,465,441 of NC_069002.1, read as the reverse complement.
AAAGACGGGTCATTCGTGGCCTTCTTTCGTCAGTCAAGTTACCAGAAGTCCTTACAGTTTCGGGCAGTTACACTTGAGACAGTTCGATCTGGTTGCCTCAAAAAAAGTCTAAGCTAAGAGCATTAGATTTTTTGTAACAAAGCTAGCGAATGTGTACGGCAACAAAGACAAAAAAAAACGGAAAACATGGTACACAATTACTAATACAAACAAAAAGAATATAACAACAGGTGTCTTTCGACTGAGAACGAGTCAAATTGAGGTGGCGTGTATGAAGCGAAGGGGCAGAGGGATTGAAGGATTAGAAAAAAATCAAAGAAACAAAGGGAAAAGTACACAGGAGATAAACGAGGTGAAAAGCGGGAGTTAAAGACAGAGAGGGCCAAGAAATGTGAGAGAGAGAGGGGGCGAGAAAAAGAAAAGAGAAAGGAAGTATGAGGGGGACTAAAGGATAAAGTAAAAGAGTCGTACAAAATATAGATACATACTTACTATAAGGTGAGCACAAGTGTGTACGTACGCCGCTATATGTGTATATAAATATTAAAAAAATGGAAGTAAAACGTAAGAAAGAAAGATCATGGCTCGCCGGATACCGGTCACGTGGAAGGAGGAGAGAAGGGTAAGGGGCAGCGTGATTATGCATACATACACACACACACACACACACACACACACA
>NC_069002.1:27459683-27462416 GCF_001194135.2 Octopus bimaculoides | reverse complement strand
CAATGGACCTTGTTGAGCACTACTGAAATAAATTGTGGTTTTTGATTTAAGCACAGGGCTAGCAATTTTGAGCGGGTAGGGAAGCAGTCGATACTATCAGAGCAAGTCAGACATTGATACGTAAAATATGTAGGGCAGGACTTCCATACCAAGTAATTTCTACCTCAAACATCCACCCAGCTCATCCTGTATCTCGGCTGATGTTATCGACTTTGTGCAACACCCTGTATCGTCCGCGAAGAGTTTTAATTGGCGGTCGAAGTAGGTAGTTCAGTCCATTAATACAAATAGTAATATATACACGAATGGTATCAGTGAGTCGAGTTGTTATTATTATTATTATTATTATTATTATTATTCTTGAAGACGTTGTACGGTACCCTATAAGTGTGATGCAGATTGAAGATATTGTGCATACAGAAGATCTGTTCTATCTGTCAGGTCACAACAAAGACCTCAGAAAAACAGCACTTTACGTAGTAAACATACAGTAAAGCCAATTTTTTGCAATGCACCAAGATTGTAAGGTATCTCTAAAGTGTCCAAATGTGTCTTCAAATCGGGTGGTATTGAACCCAATGCTCCGATGACAACAGGAACAACCTTTATCTTTGACTGATGCAGCTGCCACGTCTTGGCGACTTCAATTTTCAGGTGTCCATATTTCTCGACCATTTCTCTTTCTTTTTTCATTACTCTTCTAAAGGTTACAATATCTCTAACACCTTGGTGTTAGAGATATTGGTTACACTATGCTCTAACACCTTCTATCTGGAAGTCAAAGTCTCAGAAGATCTTTGCCTTCCCGTTTTCATTCATTACCTTTTGCGGTGTATGTTGGTACAAAGCGCCCGTTACCTCATGTCCATATTTTCGGCACAGTAGCCAGAGAAGGCTTAGGGCTACCTAATCGTGTCTGCACTTGTTCTCGTTCTGAGCAAGACCTTCATAAGCGCTAATGATGTGAGTCACGCTTTCAACATTCTTCCCATACATTCTGCAGAGGTAAGCTTCGTGTGTGGTACATATTATTTTTATTCTCATTCTCATTATTATTATTATTATTATTATTATTATTATTATTATTATTATTATTATTATTATTATTATTATCCTCATTATCATCATCATTATATCATTATTATTATTATTATTATTATTATTATTATTATTATTATTATGATTATTATTATTATTACAAATGCATTGTTGACTCTAATTACATCGTGTTATTTTAGTCAATGCTATTATGACAAAATTCATTCATATTCATATCATTAATAGGACATACATGGATGAAAAACAAACTTGTACAATCAGCGAATCAGCAAGCGTCATCAGTGTTGTTAAAATTAAAATAATTGCAAAGGGAATTGGCTGTTCTATCATTTATCTAATTCTTGTTTTTGGAAATGTACCATCATAAATCAGGCTTTGAAGAACAGAAAAGAAAACAAAAAATAATAAAGGAAGGGATTCGACGAAATAATAATTCGTCTAAAGAACAAGCTTTAAGGAATTTTGCCTTTATTTATTTATTTATTTATTTATTTATTCATTTACCCTCAGACCAAGTAATTCCATGCAGATTACCTCCATTTAGATTACCATTGTTGATGAAACTACAACCGCAGGCTTCTATAATGACAGAAGGCATTATTCAACTAACAACGATTAATGAGGAACCAAGTGCGGTGACAAACCACGTGATTCTCTTACGTCAGAACATTTATAACATTGCTTGACTGAGACACTGGAATATTAAAAAGAGGGCTGCCTATCGCTGTCGAGATTAAGAAAGATGCGATAATACAGGGAGCACTAATATTTGGGAAAGAATTTCTAAAGGATTTGAGTCGAATATATCCTGTTTTTGTTTCTTCTTTGTTTTTGTTTTCTGTTTTTGTACAGGACCGCACAACATAAATAATTTTTCTTTTTAAATCAATTTCTATTTTATTGACTATCGCCGTCTGCAAGATGTTTTTGCATTATATATGTTTTATATATGTAATAAATTTGTATCATCATCATCATTATCATCCTCCTATAACGTCCGCTTTCCATGCTAGCATGGGTTAGACGGTTTGACAGTTTCCACCGTGTCATCTACGGAGTAACCTTGTACTTCAACGGCGTTTTGTTCTTTCTACTATAAATAATATTTTCTACTATACGCACATAGCCCGAAATTTTGATGGCAGTGGGGTGAGATAAGGCTAGTCGACTTCATTGACATTTGTGGTCAACTGGTACATATTTCATCGACCCCGAAAGGATGAAAGGCAAAGGCGACCTCGGTGGAATTTAAGGAGTAAATAATAAAGAAAAGAAACTCTCTGTAAAGTTATCAGAACACGAGAATCGGTGGTGTTCATCATAAGCTTTTTTGAGTGAAATAACAAAACATGGAATTATGATTGCTGATCCGTTGTTCTTCTTGTTCAATGTATAAAATACAAGACAGCTTTGGATGAAAATTTTGGATAAACTCTTTCTTGGAGAGAGAAGACAAGCCATATTTTTTTAGAGTGACAGTGAAGTTTGGCAGACACCTGCTAGGTATTTTATGATTATTTTAAGATACAATAGTCTTATATTCCCCCTCAACATGTTGCTTGTATGACCACTCTGGTTCCTGGAAGCCATTTCATTATCGTATTTGAAGAATACCACGCTAGTATTGTCCATGCATAACTCCCATTTCCAAGTGCCTTACTCGAAGAAGCAAAA
>NC_069002.1:27455855-27457186 GCF_001194135.2 Octopus bimaculoides | reverse complement strand
TGTACATAGGTAGGTAATTCGAGAGAGAAAAGTGGGGGAACTCAAGTGTATGTCTGTGCGTATCCTCCATTTATGATATTCGTTCTGTTCGATTTTATAATCCAATATTTTAAAATATATTTAATAAAACCGACTGGTTTATATTTTGATAAATAAACTCAATGGTAAAGATTACATTCGCTTTATATATTTATTGATTTATTTATCGATTTGTTTTTGTGTATTTTTTATTTTTATTTTTATTTATTTATACAAATACATGAAACTCGTTTATATTTATTTATATTTCTAAATGGAGGTTGTTTGTCTTTGTTTTTGTTGTTGGTGGTTTTTGTTTTTGTTTTGTTTTTGTTTTTGTGAGGATTTTTACCTTTGTTTTTTTTTTTGTTTTCTTATTTGTTCTCTCCTGGAAATTTTAAAAGCTGTATAAGTTATAAAATGTTCGCGATAGTTAAATTGAAAATTATTGAGGTAAGTTAAAATAAATACACAGAGAATCTATGTTAATAATAATAATAATAATAATAATAATAATAATAATAATAATAAGGATGGTAATGATTATGATCATGATATGACCAAATAGTGATGTTTAATTGCAGGAACCAGACGTGGTAATGGTTACTTTTCTTCAGCCTGAAACTGGAGTTTAAATTCTGAATCTACAATTCCAGCCAAATTCTATCTGACAAAGAAAAAACAACGAACGATTCAACAGTTTGATGGTGGTGGCGGTGGTGGTGGTGGCGATGGTGGTGGTGGTGGTGGTAGTTGTGGTGGTTGTTGTTGTTGTTGTGGTGGTGGTGGTGGTGGCGATAATGATGGCTGAGGTAATGAAGGTGGTGGTGGTGGTAGTGCTGCTGCTGGTGTTCGTGATGGTAGTAGTAGTGGTGGTGGTGGTGGTGGAGATGGTTGAGGTGATGACGGGGAATTAGGATGATGATGACAATGCTGATGATGATGACGACGACGACGACGACGACAAAGATGATGATGAGGAGGAGGAGGATTATGGATAAGAATGATGATAATAATGATGGCGACGACAGCGGCAATGATTGTTTAACCCCAGGTCAATCCTGATAGGGATCACCATGCTCAAAGGTAATTCTTTTCCCACTGTGTACAGGCGCAGGAGTGGCTGTCTGGTAAGTAGCTTGCTTACCAACCACATGGTTCCGAGTTCAGTCCCACTGCATGGCACCTTGGGCAAGTGTCTTCTACTATAGCCTCGGGCCGACCAAAGCCTTGTGAGTGGATTTGATAGACGGAAACTGAAAGAAGCCCGTCGTATGTGTGTTTGTGTGTGTGTGTGTGTGTGTGTGTGTGTG
>NC_069002.1:27454463-27455663 GCF_001194135.2 Octopus bimaculoides | reverse complement strand
GCCACAATCAAATGACTGAAACAAGTAAAAGAGTATAAAAGAGTAAAGAGTAGGAGCTCCAGGACCACTTTATCCCACAAATCCCTTTCTAAAATTATAGTGCGTGTGTGTGTGTGTGTGTGTGTGTGTGTGTGTGTGTGTGTGTGTGTTTTGAGGAAAATATGGCAGCTATTTCAAGCAGATCTAGTGAGCACATAGAGGCTTTCTTGTTGGTTTATCTATAGTATTGGTCTGTAATAGATTACTCACAGCACGGTCTTGTAATATTAACAAAGTCATTAGAACGTCCATAATCAACGTTTCTCAAAGTGGAAATAACATCCCTTAGGAGCGGTGGAAATTTTTATAAATGTCCTGGAGATGAAGGGAGTATTAGCGGAGAAAGGCAACGATAGATGCATGGCTAGGCTTTAAAAGGGCGCAAAAATGATAAATAAAATCAACATTAACTGATACAAAAGCAAAGGCTGCACTTTCAAGAGAGGAAACAAAAGAGGTATTACATTGATGGACCTGGTTATGAAAGTTACTCAAAAAATTATAGCGCAATTATGAAGGGAATTAGCTTCGACGAGATGTAGATTAGGTCTATGCCAGGACGGGATACTATCAATGCTCTTCTAGCAAAATAACTACAGAAGCACTTAGCTGGTTGTAAAACATTCTAGCTTTTGTCGATCTGGAAAAGTCTTTTGCAAGGCCCTACGCTCTGTCGTCTGCTTGTGGCAAAGAAATCTGAGAGTAAAACCATGCAAACCATGTACAGAGATGTTGTCAACAAATTTAAGATTAAGAATAAGTTCTGCAAGGAATTTAGCATGCAAATTGGTGTACGCCAAAATTCAGTTTTCAGTCCTCTTCTGCTTATTACATCTCCCAAACAATAACAGAAGTTTATGGCCAATTGCACGCAAAAACAACAGTATGCTAATGATCGAGTTTTTATAACTGAATTGACCAAAGATTTGGAGAAGAAATTGCAAATTTGGGTGGACACAAAGAAGATATCTCAAAGACTAAAGATTTAGTTGGCAGGAAAGAAAGCAAGACCCTACTGCTTTCGGAAAAGGGGTCATGATTGATATACAGGAAAAGCATAGGTTTGTAAACTATGAACGGCAACTATGGGGAAGCCTGTTGTATGCGTGTGTGTGTGTGTGTGTGTGTGTGTGTGTGTGTGTGTGTGTGTGTGTGTGTGTG
>NC_069002.1:27450658-27452906 GCF_001194135.2 Octopus bimaculoides | reverse complement strand
ATAATTTGCTAGGCGAAGTCTTCTTCAGCAGGTACACCTAGATTTTTTTTTTGATTTTTTATTTTTCATTCCTTTCGAAGTTTTATCCCTTATAGTGGTTTGGTACTTAGCTGTTCTTTCTAGCGTGCAAGGAATCCTTTGATGGATACCTCTTATGTGTTTAAATGTACACTGTAATTATATGAATAATATATAGTCTATGGACTAAATTTTTACACGCTAGGCCACTGGTAGTAGAAATTTCTAATATTTCTTATTACCCTTGTTATAATTAATTATTGATAATTTTTTCTGGATAATTTTCGAATTGAAAAGACGGCATTTTATATTTACTGCCGACAAGGAGCTGCGCTTGCGCGGTAGATTTGAAAAATTAGAATGTATAAGCATAGAGCATATGCTGGATTGCCTCGTGTATATATGTTTAATCTGTGGTGTACCTGCTGATGAAGACTTCACCTAGCAAATTATTTTATTTGCTAATAAAAGTCAGAAACCAATGGTTCAGGAGTTAGATGGTAAATGTTTTTTAATTTTATTTTCCCTTCGAAATGTTATCCATAATAGTGGTTTGGAATTTAACTGTTCTTTCTAGTGTGCAACGAACCCTATGATGGATACCTCTTATGTGTTTTATTTTAAACTTCAGGCTATGATAGTGAAAGATATGATGCGACAGGAGCCCAAATGCTCTGATGATGTCAACGAAAATAGAATTGCCTCAATAGACGATAGAGGGCACTGCTTTGAGTAGTTCACCATGGATAGTAAAAAGGTTCTATTTATTTTGTTTGGATATTGAACTATGGATATTGAACTACAAATATACACATACAAGCATGCATTCATCGACATATATACATACATCTGTCTTTGTTCATATAACGATAGTTCGAATATGGGTTGTACGAAGACTTAATATCTCCAGATCACGGACTGGATATTAAAATCATTTCTGAAGTTGTTCTTCATTTACAAGCTACTTCCATGGTCTGCATGACAGACGGATACCTCACATTCTTATAATCTCATGGTTGTATATATTGGACTACATAGAACCTCTATGTAAAACGACAGGGTATAATTTACGAGAGTTTTGCTTGCTAATTTCAACAGGCTGACTGACCATCTGTCAGCTGCCTATTCAACAAAAATGCCGACAAGTATACGTTTTTCCACTCACACTTTTACACTTTTTATTTCATATCTTCAGAATAGGTGGCTTAGATAACAGGCTAGTCAGTTCATTGCTTCAGTAAAACAATAATCTCTAGAGACAGCATTAGTTTTGACTTAGTAATGCAAGTTGATAGATTTTTCCATCTCACACTCATTGTGTGCGCGTGTGTTGGTCATTTTCTCACTCTCCTGCCTCCAAAGACCAATTTCTTTAACTCTTTCCACTACCGATCAGTCATTTTTCAGCCATGTAACGACACACGTTCTTTTCTCAGACTATTTTCTTTCTCCTTGAATTTTTTCTCTTTTTGACAAAGAACCATGCTTGAAACATCACACCCCGTCTGTTTTTCCGTCTTAAACTTTCTCTGAGCGTCAATCTAATACATTAGTTGTGTATATCCTTTTGACTTTTTTGTTGTTTTTCCAGTTTTATTTTTTTTTTGATTTGCCTTTGCCGGGAGGTGCACAAAGCCAGATTTCACGGGAGGGCTGCAATCAGAAAACCACTACTTTCAAAAACAAACATTGCAAAACGTTTAGAGTGGAGTAAAAACCTACAGAATTGGTTCCTAGAGCAGTGAAGAATGTTATTTTCTCGGACGAGTCATCCTTTACCCAATTCCGACCACCGGCCGAGTATACGTGTGTGGACAGCCAAAAGAAGTATTTGACCCAGACTGTCTTCTTCTAACAGTTAAACATCGAGGAGGATCTGTGATGAACTGATGGAAGTGGGGGGACTGCATCTTGGAAATCTGCTGGCCCATTGGTTTCCCTCCATGGCAGAATTAATAGTCAAGACTATTTAAGCATTTTATCTGATCAAATTCATCCTATGGTTGTGGAACAAGCTGTAATAACTGCCAAAGGCGGTCCTACCCATATTAAAATAAATTTGTTTGAAATTTTAAGGTGCATCCATTATTCTGTCCAACCCCTGTATATATATATATATATGTACACACACACACACATATATATTCTTTTATTTGTTTCAGTCATTTGACTGCAGCCATGCTGGAGCACCACCTTTAGTCGAGCAAATCAACCCCAAGACTTATTCTTA
>NC_069002.1:27439819-27447704 GCF_001194135.2 Octopus bimaculoides | reverse complement strand
GGAGTGGTTGGCGTTAGGAAGGGCATCCAGCTGTAGAAACTCTGCCAAATCAGATTGGAGACTGGTGCAGCCATCCGGTTTCACCAGTCCTCAGTCAAATCGTCCAACCCATGCTAGCATGGCAAGCGGACGTTAAACGATGATGATGATGATGATGATGATATGTATATATATATGTATATATATATATATATGTACACACACACACACATATATATTCTTTTATTTGTTTCAGTCATTTGACTGCAGCCATGCTGGAGCACCACCTTTAGTCGAGCAAATCAACCCCAAGACTTATTCTTAGTAAGCCTAGTATTTATTCTATTGGTCTCTTTTGCCGAACCACTAAATTATGGGAACGTAAACACGCCAGCATCGGTTGGCAAGCGATGTTGGAGGGACAAACACAGACACACACACATATATATATATATATACGATGGGCTTCTTCCACTTTCCGCCTACCAAATCCACTCACATGATTTTGGTCGGTCTGAGGCTAATGTAAAAGACACTTGTCTAAGGTGCTACGCAGTGGGACTGAACTCAGAACAATGTGGTTGAGAAGCAAACTTCTTACCACAAAATCATGCTTGCTTCTACGAAAAGAAAATGTCCATTCCTATGCTAGGAATCGAACCTAGACCGCTTGAGTGAAAGCCAGGCGATACATACATATGCATGTAAAACAAACAAGCTAATGTTTGGCACACTGCTTGTATTCAGCAGTGACATAAACTTCCTGTGCCAAGGGAAGTAACTTCAGAAGATAAGATAACTCCTGAGAAACAAGACGTACTCCGGAATTATTTTTTGCTATCTTACATAAAAAAAAAAAATAACAGGTAAAGTTCCTTCCCGAGTCATGCTGACTCATAGGGACCAGTTTTACCAGATTCCATGGGGTATATATTCCCCACCTGGATGGGACGCCGGCCCTTCACAGGATTACTCATTTTTGCCAGCTGAATGAACTGGAGCAACGTGAAATGAAGTGTTTTGCTCAAGAACACATGGTGCCCAATCCACGAATTGAAACCACAATCGTGCGATCATGAATCCAACACCCCTAACCACTAGGCCACATATTTCCATTTTAACTTACATAATTTTAGAATTTCCATTCTAAATCTTTTAAAGACTAAAAATTACCTTTCATTTTGCTCTACTTTCCCTATAAAACCCCCTTGCATTTGATATTTATAATCCCTTCATAATTTAAGGGTAAAGACCCACTTCAGTCATGACTGACCATGGGATTGCACCTAGAAAGTTTCCCTCCAAGGCACAAATCCAGGCAAGGTTGTTTATGGAAGACCAGAAGTCACCCATGCATACCAGCCTCCCTTCTCCACGCCACCAGTATTGTCCAAGGGAAAGGCAAAGGCTGATACAGCTTGGCACCTGTGACGTCACAACTCCTTTCTACAGCTGAGTGAACTGGAGCAACGGGAAATAAAGTGTTGCCCAAGAACACAACACACAACCTGGTCCAGGAATCGAACTCACTATCTCATGATTGTGAGCCAATTGCCTTTATAATTAAGATTAGCTAAATGAATAATTAGCACTAATCCCAAAACGACTAATTAGCCCTGTACCAGCTGTCCTTTCAGCACCTAAGAAACTATTCCTCGAAGTAACCTTTTTTCTTTCCTTTTTTCCACTTGTTTCAGTTAACAGACTGTGGCCATGCTGGGGCACCACCTTGAGAAATTTTTAATTGAACTAATCAACCCCAGGACTTATTTTCTTTCAATGCCTGGTACTTATTCTATCAGTCACTTTGGCTGAACTGCTAATGTTACAGGGATGTATGTATGTATGCATGCATGCATACATACATACATACATATTCATTCAATGGGCCTCTTTCAATTTCTGTCTACCAAATCCACTCACAAGGCTTTGGTTGGCCCGAGGCTATAGCAGAAGACTTTGCCCACGGTGCTATGCAGTAGGACTGGACCTGAACCACTACTTTTGTTTCGATTCATTTTGAAAGCAATGAAGAATTCAGTAAAATAAATTTGTAATTATTAAGTTGGCATTTGGAACATAAATGTGAAATTTTCATGGAAGGTTTTAATTTAGATCACTTTAAAAAAAGGAAGATTGCATCACAGAAGTAGTGGTGGTCATGGGTGGGTTGGCATCAAACGGTGGAGGGAACCTGCGGAAGGGGTAGACCCAGGAAGACGTGGGACAAAGTGATGAGAAAGGATCTTTGGACGCTGGGCCTCACTGAGGAAATGACAAGGGACTGGGAGATGTGGCGATTGGCTGTACTTGATAAGAAGCATCAAGCTAAGTAGAATCACTGTCCTCCACACATACAGGCTTGTCCTATCAGGTGCCAGTGCCACTTAAAAGGCACCCAGCACATTCTGTAAAGTGGTTGGCATTAGGAAGGGCATTCAGCCGTAGAAACCAAGCCTCAATAGACAGCTGGACCCTGGACAGCTTCATGCAAGCCAGCTCCATGTCAAACCATCCAACCCATGTAGGCCATGCTGGGATATGAACTCAGAAACAAAACATCAGAACCAATGTTCTTACCGTTCCATTGTTCCACTGCTCAGGACACAGTTAGACAAAGGTGAGAATTAAAGTTACAGCAATAATTCATTTGGTGAGCTTGCTACACAGTTTTGATCAACCTAATTTCACATACAAAACCTTGGATCAACCAAAGGTTTTGGTAAGAGGTACTTGCTCAAGATGGCCATGCAGTAGGATTGAACATGGGACCTTGTGATTGCAAAGCAAACTTCTTAACCACTCAACCATGCTGAATTATACATAACTTGGATTATATTTGGAACAGAATTACGTGAGAGATGAACAGAAAGACACATTTTATCAGCTGTATGTGGTGTGCTATGTATACAAATACTATACATCATCATCACGACCACCATCACCATCATCATTTCATCTTCTTTTCGATGCTTGCATGGATCAAAACCAGCTTTTCTCTTCTGAAATACATCTTCCGTTAACAAATTGAAGTGTTAAAAAAAAATTTTATGTAATGACACTAACTTGTCAGACAAGTTATGACTTATTAATTAGAGCAAGATATTACTAATTAATTAGAGCAAATTATTACTTGTTTATTAGAGCAAGTCATTGTTAGACTGCCTTAATTATGAAAATTCAGAACATTACTTGTCAGAGCAAGCTATTATTCATTAATTGCCATGTTTTCTATCAAAAAAAAAAAAAAAACTCCCAACATTTTTATTCTGAAGGTTCAGAGTTTTAAGATGCAAATTAAAGCAAACCAAATATTTTTTCCCTTCAAGAGATGTGATGTGTCTCAGTTCCTTGTCTGTTTATACAGACTCAGTACAGAGTCACAAACCATGCAAAATAAACACATCAAAACATTTATAAATATGTTCTCGGAGTAGTTGGCGCAAGGAAGGGCATCCAGCTGTAGAAACTTTGCCAAATCAGATTGGAGCCTGGTGTAGCCATCTGGTTTCACCAGTCCTCAGTCAAGTCGTCCAACCCATGCTAGCATGGAAAGCGGACGTTAAACGATGATGATGATGATGATGATGCTCAAATTTCATGTTTACCTCATTTGGCAAGTAGTCCTTATTCTTTATCACCTAGCAGACATTCTAACCCTTTAACCGCACAATTAAATTTCACAGTCATTCCTTCACTTCCCTTCTGTTGAACTGATACCCTCTGCATCCAACTTATTCCCCATCTCTAATCATCAATCACATCATTTACACTGAGTGCATTTACCAATCCATCCATCTTTTCTGCTCCTCTATCCTATTCTGTCTCTCATATGTTCACCTTGTACCTGGACCTCACACCTCTCTTATTCTCTCTCTCTCTCTCTCCAGGTGGGCAAGCCATGTATTCACCTTTTCAGTAAGACACCTGCTCTTGTTGCTTCTCTTTTAGCTCCTTATCCCTCAATCCAATAATCCACTCAGCTGAGGGGTCCTGACTTGCAGGTACTTAGTGACCCCACTGCTACTGATGCTGGTGCAATGTAAAAAGCACCCAGTACACTCTGTGGAGTGTTTGGTATTAGGAAGGGCATCCAGCTATAGAAACCATGTCAGGACAGACAATGGAGCCTGGTGTGGACCCTGGCCTTGCTAGTTCTTGTCAAGTCGTCCAACCCATGCCAGCATGGAAAACAGATGTTAAATGTTGATGATGATGATGAAATTACAAAACATAATTTGTTCATTCATACATTTTTAATGACTATTTTTGCCATATGAAAGCAGACAAAAGAGGCAGAGTTCCCTGGCAGTAACTCCTAGGTGGTAACTTGGACAATGCTGATTCATCAAACCCACACCAGCATGGAAATCAGAAGTAAAATAATAAAGATGACAATGACGATGACGATGATAATGATGCTGCTGATGATGATAATGGTGATGATGATCATGATGATGGTGATGATGATGATGGTGGTGGTGGTGATACAATGTCCTCACTCAGTGTGAAGTCACAAAGGGAAATAAATCCTGAATGTTAGTGTATTATTCTTCCAACAAACTGGAATTGGTGAAAAGTCAAAACTAAAAAAGAAGAAAAAAAGGGAGAAACAATCACTACAAACCTCTAATAAAACTTGTTCTTCAAGGTTAAGGAAAGTTATTTCATTCTCATCAACTGGTCTCTCTTTGGAACCTTCAATTCGTGGACGACAAGTTTTGCTTATTAAAATGAATTGGTCAAACTTGTAATTCATCTTGTTGACCTTTTCACTCTGGAGATCTTTGCTGAAAAATAAAAGAAATTTTACAATAAAATTTTTTGGTTTTGTCTGTTTAACCCTTCAGCATTTAAACTGGCCATATCCAGCCAAAATATTCTACGTGTTTTATCATCTGACTGGCCAGATCCAGCCTTTCACACTTACCCTACAATATCATTCTAAAAATAAACACTCACATCATTTGAAATCTCAAAGCTACAAGGTAAAGCATGACTAGTTCAAATCAATGTGAACAGATAAGCATTACATTGGACAGAGAAATATGAAAGCTAAAAGGTTAGCTTTCTTTGTGGTTGTATCTCTGATGAAACACTCTGCCTGCATTTTAATTGATTTTTCTTTTAAATAACACTTTGGAAGGATTTGGTAACTACTACCAAAAAAAAAAAAAAATTCAAGAGAAAGGATCTACAGACGTTGGGACTCATAGAGGGGATGACAGGGGACCGAGATATCTGGCGGTTTGCTGTGCTTGAGAAAATACACCAAGCTAAGTAAAAGCATTGGTTGTCCTTGCATACAGGCTTGTCCCCTGCATTCCTCTCCAGCTAAGCAGGCTCATGGGTGCCGGTACCACATAAACAGCACCCAACACACTCTGTAAAGAGGCTGGCATTAGGAAGAGCATCCAGCTGTAGAAACCATGCCACAACAGACAATTGGGGTCTGGACAACTCCCTGACTGGCCAGCTTCTGTCAAACTGTCCAACCCATGCCAACATGGAAAACAGACATTAAACAATGATGATGATGATGATGATGATTACAGATTTAGTAGCTGTTATTACTGATTTGAACTATTTATAATAAAAACTTTGAGGTAATTTATTTGTCAGGCATGCCATTCAGAAAGGGCTGCAGTCTGAATCTTTTAATCATTTACACCTTCATATTATTGAAGTTGAAGAATTGGAAGAATACTTCCAATTCTATTGCATGTTTCTAATGAATTATCAAAGGTGTGTCTTGGAGGTTTAGCAGTGACAAAGTTATAGGTAACATGGCAGCAGTCTTGAAGGAGTTTACTCTGAATTATTATTATTATTATCACTGAGATGGCAAAATCGTTAGCATGCCATACAAAATGCTTAGTGGCATTTCATCCATCCTTATGTTCTGAGTTCAAATTCCACCGAGGTCAACTTTGCCTTTCCTTTCAGGGTTGATAAAATAAGTACCAGTTCAACACTGGGGTCAATGTAATCGATTTATCCCCTACCCCAAATCTCAGCCTAGAAAGGATTACTACTACTACTACTACATGACCTATTTTATTCAGGCAAAATGGATAATCTATCATGGTGATAGAACCATGAATGCTGGAAGATTGTTGATGTAGTTTGTCAATCAGATTAATTAAAAATTATAAATCTAACTTTATTAATGAAATGACAATAAATGAAAAGTCAGCCTCACCTTAATGATTCGTACAGTGGTACTGCTACAGAAGAGGGCATGTTAATGAATCTTTCACTAATTAGGAATCCAATTTGCTTCTCACATGTGTCCAATAAAATTTGATTAAATACAGGCAGTTTGTCTGCAGCCCACTTTTCGCACTGCATAAGAAGCATAGCTTTCAACTGTTTTACAGATTCGAGATTCTACAAAGAAACAATAGAAGCAAAATATATTATTGCAAAGACTAGTTTTATATATTCGTTGCATGGAAATACACAATTAATGAGACTGCTTTTATACATGGCTGTGCGATTAAGAAGTTTGCTTTCCAACCACATGGTATCAGGTTCAATCCCACTACATGACATCTTCAGCAGGCTAACCAAAATTGTGGGAGTGGATTTGGTAGAGGAAAACTAAAAGAAGTTTATTGTATGTATGTAGGTAAGTGTGTGTATGTATGTGCGTGTGTACATATGTGTGTATGTAATTGTTCAGTTTATTTCAAGATTTCTTGCCAACAGAGAAAGAACTGGTTTCTAACCTAGATCCAAGGCTCCTTCATTGGAATTTCAACATCAACAACAGGGTGTGTGTGTGTGTGTGTGTATGCATGTGCAGATTTGTATGTTTTATGTATGTATTCTCATGCATATAGTTGCATATCTAGACATGCTCATATATATTTAAATGATAAACTTCTGGAAAGTTTTACAAGTTTTTACAGTTCCAATAATAGATTGGATCTGTAGTCTTCGAATTAGCTTTCTCTTTTCTGGTTTTGAGAAGCCTAATTTCTCAAGATTGTTATTGAGGCAGTGTGTTACATATTCCAGTGCCCCAATAATTACAGGTATAAACTTGTAATCTGGATAGTGTAACTGCAGATTTTTCAATAGTTCAGCGTAGATATTCTCTTTTTCACTGATCTTCAGCTGTATGTTAACATCCACTGGGCAGGAAAATTTCCACAACTGTGCAGTTTCTCTTCTCTATCCCAAATCATTATATCAGGTCTGTTGTGCGTACATTTTATTGAGTTCTTCACTGGAACATTCCAACAGTATTCCTTTTTATTATGAGTGGCGATGGCTTCTACCATATTGTGGGTTCTTATTTCTTTGTCCTCGGGATTATCCTTCCGACGAATTTCATTATAGAAAGTCTTAGCTACATCATGTCTCATCAGTAGATAATACCATGATGACATTTTTGGACAACTGCTTATGATGTGGGTGATATCTTCAGTGTGAACTCCACAAAGTCTGCATCGGTTGATACATTTTACAGCTTTTCCTGCATCTCTGCATGCATGTACGTATGTATATATTATGCGTGTATGTATGTGTATGAATGTATGAACAAATGAATGTGTAATACAGTTCTATATTTAAGAGATGAGGAATTATTTACATTATTTACATTTGACGGATATTTGTCCTCATCTTGTTTGTTGTTAACACAACGTTTCGGTTGATATACCCTCCAGCTTTCGTCAGGTGTCTTGGGGAAATTTCGAACCTGGTTTCTCATTCCTAACGATGTTGAGGGGTTGAGGGGAAGGGGTGGATAAGAGAAATACAGAATTATATTATAAAATCACACTTTTCTTTTTGTCATGGTGATCGACCTATTTCAGACGGGAGTAAACTATTAGTCATTTACCTTTCTATCTGAGAGATTAATAGCCGTCATCACACCAAAAATTGGATCTTCATC
>NC_069002.1:27429919-27439548 GCF_001194135.2 Octopus bimaculoides | reverse complement strand
TTATATGTCAATTCTCAGCATTTCTTGATTTTTATCTGGTTTTTTTTTTGTTTTATATACAAATGTTTTATACAGACGTCGAGCTCAGATGACAATGAGTATGAACCTTCTGATAGAAACCACTTCTGGCTCTGTAGTACAAATGTCCTGTTTTCATAAATTTTGAATTAAAATCTTCTACCAAACCTTTGTCACAATTTATGTTCCTAACACTAACTGAATCATAACTAAGTTATTTTACTAAATTCTTTGATATATTTAAAATTAATTGAAAGAAACACAGAGCATCTCAACAGCAATATGGTAACAAAAGGGTTAAAATATATAATAGAGAAACAATTCCTAACCCTTTTGATACCAACCCGGCTGAAACCACCTCTGGCTCTGTAGTACAAATGTCTTGTTTTCAAAATTTCTTAATTAAAATCTTTCACCAAACCTTAGTCATAATTTATGTTCCTAACAGTAGCTTAATGGTAACTAAGTTATTTTACTAAATTCTTTGTTACATTTAAAATTAATTGAAAGAAACACAGAGCATCTCAAAATAAATACGGTAATGAAAGGGTTAAACTGCTGCTAAATAAAAAAGAAAAAAAACCATCCAGCCACACATAAAAGTTTGTGACAAAAGTGTTTAATACCTTGAGGACACATCCAATGTAATTCTGTGATATGATGGTATCGGCTAACTGACCAAGGTTGATATTTGCTTTCAGGAACAGCTGCAAAAGAAAACAAATATTTTATTATTTAAACACAATAATCCTATCAATGTAATACTTTCAACTGAAATCTCCGTAACCCCATATTTCATGAAATAGTGGATACTTTTCTCAAAAAGATAGGTATGAAATAATTAACATTAAAGATATAAAAGACATTTCTCATTGATTTTTAAACATTTTTAACCCTTTTTGTTACCATGTTTCTCTTGAAATACACTGCTTCTGTTTTTTGGCATTAGGAAGGGCATCCAGCCATAGAAACCATGTCAAATCAGACTGGAGTTTGGTGCAGCCCCTCAGCTTACCAACCCTGGTCAAACCATCCAACCCAAGCCAGCATGGAAAATGAATGTTAAATGATGATGATGAAGAGCACCAATGTCTACTTAGGCATGGCTTCTACAGCTGGATGCCTTTCTTTAAGACAACCACTTTACAGCCTGTACTGGGTGCACTTTCATGTGCCATCAGCACGAGTGACACCATCATGCAATCTACTAGAGTATGAATCCTGGGGAGTGGGGATAACTTTGTTAGGAGATGAAGAGCAAAAGATAGATAAAAGTTTGAGAGAAAGAGCCAAAGCAGAACAGGTTTCTTGTTGTAGAAGAGCTACGTGACTACTCACATTGCCAAAGAGAAGGTGGGAGTGATCGAGGGGAGAGTAGGAGATGACTGACAGTACTGACCAGCAGAATAGTAATGATGAAACAGCAGACAGGAGAAAAACAAAAGAGAGATGATGTTGGGTAGGTAGCAAAACTGGGTGAGAAAGAGGGGCAGGCATGGTAGATGAGGAGGGTGAAAGATATATGGTGATCTAAGATTATTTTTATCTTATAAGTTCCAGTTTTCTTATTGAAATCTAAAATGCTGATAAATGGACTGGCTCCTGTGCAGGTGGCACATAAAATACACCATTTCGAGCGTGGCCGTCGCCAGTACCGCCTGACTGGCCCTTGTGCTGGTGGCACGTAAAACACCCACTACACTCTCGGAGTGGGTGGCATTAGGAAGGGCATCCAGCTGTAGAAACTCTGACAAATCAGATTGGAGCCTGGTGTAGCCTTCGGGTTCCACCAGTCCTCAGTCAAATCGTCCAACCCATGCTAGCATGGAAAGCGGACGTTAAATGATGATGATGATTGTTTATGTGAGAGTGAGATACTAATACAATACAGAATGGGATTTACCTGTGAGAGTAGAGTACGGATACCATTAGCATCGGCATCAGTGGGTGGCACTGCTTCAAAATCTACTTGGACATCCTGAAATGAGACAAATGTTAGAACAGTATTTAACAATGAGATCACTTTAATCCTTTTGTTACCATATTTCTGTTGAAATATACTCTGCCTTTCTTCCAATTAATTTTGAAAATAATGAAGAATTTAGTAGAATAACTTTTTCATTTTTAAGTTGATATTTGGAACATAAATTAACACGGAACTTTCTTTTAATTTAGATCACTTTAACCTTATTCTTACTATATTTCTTTTGAACTACACTGATTCTGTTTCAATTCATTTTGGAAATAATGAAGAATTTCGTAAATTAACTTTTGTCGTTATTAATCTGGTGTTTGGAACATAAATTAACAGGAAATTTTGATGGAAGGTTTTAATTTAGATCATTTAAACATTTTTGTTATCACATTCCTGTTGAAATACTCATTTGTGTCAATTTATTTTGAAAATAATGAAGAATTTGGTAAAATAGCTTTGTCATTATTAAGCTGGTGTTTGGAACACAAATTAACAGGATCTTTTTATTTTATGGAATGTCTTTAATTTAAATTACTTTAAAGCAGAAAGTTTGCATCAGAAGTAAGAGCAGTCTCAGGAGAGGTTGGTATCAAAAGGGCTGATTCTGTTGTTACCATATTCCTGTTGGAATACATTGCCTTTATTTCAATTAATTTTGAGAATAATGAAAAATTTAGTAAAATAACATTGCCATTATAAGAACCGGTGTTTAGAACAAATTGATATGGAATTTTGATGAAAGTTTTAGTTCAGGTCACTTTAAAACGAGAAGTTTGTTTCATAGAACCAGGGTCAGTCGCAGGCAAAGGGTTCGTTAGTACAGCTAGGCTTAGTAACATGTGCCATACTCGCATCCTAGTATAGAGCCGCTACCCACCTTGTGTTTTATAGTCTTGCGAGTTGCATGGCGAGCTCGCAAGCAATGGTGCCGCGAAAAAAAGCACCCGGTACACGCTGTAAAGTGGTTCGCGTTAGGAAGGGCACCTAGCCGTAGAAATCATGTCAAAGTAGACACTGGAGGACGACGTAGTCTTTGAACACATCGGAGCCAGTCAAAACGCCCAACCCATGCCAGCATAGAACATGGACGTTAAATGATAAAAGATTATATCAAAGGTTGTCTCCCATATTTACCGAAATGGTTTAAATAATGAAACTTTCAGATCCCTTTTGCTCATCTGATAATTGTTTTCACCACTCAATGTTAAGCTGACTTTTTTCTTTAAACAGTGTAATTAGGATTAGATTATCCGGCATAATAATGATGAGGGAGGAGGAAAAGGAATAAGTGTCACAGCATGTGTACCTCCAATTTTAGGACAGTAAGGTGTAATTGAGATTCGGCTGCTATTTCTAGCATGTCGAGCAAACCGGGTACCGAACGCACGTTTAGTATTACTTGTCAAGATTATCTATATCGTAATTCGTATAACATATGGCATCAATACCAGCTATATATTGGATTAACGTATAACGACAATCACTTTAGTTGGTGGAAAGAAATCGAACGAAAATGAGGCTGTAGATACGAAACTTAAGTTATATAACTGTTTTATGTATACACATATATATATACACACTAACAAGGAACAGCTGTGATTTCACGGTGTTGCCGTATATGGCGATGCGATCTTAGCTGAAGACCATAAGAATGTTAATTCCTACTCATTAATAGAAAAATCACTTCTATTGCAGTAATTTATAAAAGAAACGCAGAAATATACAAATATATTTTTAAAATTCAGTTTTAAGAAATGTCATAAATGATAGTAAAATTGTCCCAAACAAAAGATATTATAGCTGTTTATACCTCATCTGCGATACCGTCTTCATCTTCCTCTTCACTTGAGGAATAATCATCCAAGTCGTCATCATCTTCATCTGATTGAACATCCATTTCTTCAACGTCACGTTTTTTCGATGGTGTCGCCATGCTGGGTTCGGCATAAGAAAGGAAGGCAAAATGCGAGGAGTGAATGTAAATTTTTTCATGGCTTCGACAACGAAACGAAATTCTAGAAATTTTAAAGTTCTTTTTTATTAACTCATCGTTTTTTCACAAGAATTTCTATATTTTCTTTCTTACATATTCAACTCCAGCCTCCGAGCCCTTTTCTTTTTCCATGAGTTATGGTACTTCGTGGGACAACTATGCCAAATGTCTACCTAGCAGAGTATCTATCATATTTTGAGATGAAACCTTCATCGTAATTATCACCACAAATTTTCTAGTCTTATGCTAATGTAAGAAATAAAGAAAATTACATAAACATTATTCGTGGTGAGTTCCTGAGAGTGACAAGCTCCAAGTAAGAATAAAAAAAGAGTCAGTTTCAATTCTTGGTTAAAACCACTTCAAACTATACTGTTAATACCCGCGATGGAAGTATGAACGTTGTTTCCCATTACAATACTGTCCAAGGCTGTAGAAACGAAATAGCAAATTAAATGTTAGTGTAATTTGACGTTTAAAAATAAAATGTATGTATTCGTTTCGCTTTTGCACAAACCTTTCTAATTTTTAATTTAACGGTGTATAGGGAAACGTTATACCCTTTTAAAATACTTTCTGCAATGCAAATGCTTTTCAAACCAGAATAAAATATTAATTTAACTTGTGGGGAAAAAATAAAAAGTTTTTTTTTATGCTTATTATACTGATAAATTGAATTCTCAGATAGTGTTATGACTTATTGGAATATTTTAATTCAAATGTGTAGAAGTCCGCCTACCAGTTCCACACCGTTTCATTCAGCGCCAAGTTCTTCTGTTTAACGTTTTAATTAGGTAAGATTTGTATTTCCTGCAGCTTTTTATTTCGTTTAAACTATTTTTACTGTTTTATGTCTAGAAATTATTTAAAAGAAAAAAAAATCTCTGTTATTTCTCCTTGCGTTTACGTTCGTTGTTACTGTTATTATTCTTTCTCCAACATGTGCGAGTTTCTTTTTCTTTGGTAAATAGATGCGATTCACTTGAATGTATCCAATGCAGCGGGAAATAAAATGACAATTTGAATCCTACAATAAACACGGGATCGTATTCTTCAGAAATACACACCTTCATTTGCTTCAGTAAAACTAACTAAAGATACGAGAATCCCTTTCTTATTTTTCAATATTTGACTATTTTTGAATTTACGGACATTCAAATTCCCATGCCAAAAGATGTGTTTGGGTTTATTGTCTTCTGTACCAAGTGTCCCCCAACCACCCGGCCGCGCATCATTTAGTAGCTGGCCGCAGAGAAAGAATAAATCTTTAAATCTTCTATTTCGTTGAGCATTGTATTATGTAGCTATAAATATGTTCATGTACATAAAACAAGCCACTTCCTTGACAACTCTACAATTGATGAACCCGGGAAGGCTTGTTGTATGTATATGAACATAGGTATTGTATAAGTAATATATTTTTTATTATATATTATGCACTTTATTGTGTTTTGTTATGCTCGTGATCCCACCGTCCGTGGGAAATTTTTCTTGAATAAAACCGTGTTTCCAAAAAGTTTGGGTAACGATGTTCTATGTCATCAATCTGGAATTGTACAGACCTACTATATAGTTCGTTAATGTCTTTGAGAAAAAGCCGGAACATTGTCCATTTGTCTCCTGCTCAAAATATCAATCTGTCATCTTTCTGTTCAGAACCGTTTCATATATTTGAAGTTATTTCCCTAATGTAAAACGGCGAGCTGGCAGAATCGTTAGCACTCCGGACAAAATGCTAAGCGAAATTTCTTCTCTTTACGTTCTGCGTTCAAGTATAATCGTGGTCGACTTCGCCTCCCATCCTTTCCGATTCGACAAAATAAGCATCACTTCAACACTGAAGTCGGTGTGATTAGCTTCTAACTTCCCTTAGCATTTCAGGCCTTGTGCCTGTAATAGAAAGGAAAGTCTAGTTCAATTTGAAATTTTATTACGTTTAATAGGGGATTAAACCCATATTCAATAATCTAGGGATTCATTTTTATGACAAAGGTTTCTACAGTTAATTATCAACTTCTAAATTTATGAAACGTAAACATTTAAAACTATTAGTTTCAGGTAGAGATTTCACTCTCAACTCCACACTTCTAGTTGTTGATAATCACGTTTTTATTGATTTTTTCTGATTACTATTTATGTTCTTTATATTGTTATTTCAGAATCACTTCGCCAACTCTATTATAAATGATGGTTAATGTTTCCTGAAGTGATATATTGAATATTTTCTTTATTCTCTGCTACAGCAGGCTATTCCTCTGCTAACACCATCAACTAATTAAGAAATATGTCTGATGAGGATTCTTTATGCGACCTTTCAAGGTTTGCAATGTCAGGGTAAGATATATCTTTTTCATACTTGTCACACACACAATTCCATAGAAGTTTGACTGTATTTCATATATATCTCTATATGAAATATATCCGTTTGGCAGTTGATGATAGGAATGTATATCTGATATGCTTTACAGTGTGTGCTGGGTGCTTTTAATGTGTAAACCGCACAAAAAATTATGTATATAATATGTATATCATCATCATCGTCGTTTAACGTCCGCTTTCTATGCTGGCATGGGTTGGACGGTTTAACTGAGGACTGGCAAGCTGGGAGGCTGCACGAGGCTCCAGTCTGATCTGGCAAGGTTTCTACAGCTGGATGCCCTTCCTAACAGCAACGACTCCAAGAGTGCAATGAATGCTTTTTACATGTCACCAACTCGGATGCCAGTCAGGCGGCACTGGCATTGGTCATGCTCAAATGGTGCCTTTTACATGCCAGTGGCACTGGCATCGGCCTTGACTACAATTTCGCTTGACTAAACAGGTCTTCTCAGGCACAACATATTGCCTGAGGATTGAAGGGTACATTTAAACAGGTCAGTTATGCAACACTGGCATCGGCCATGGCTACGATTTCTCTTGGCTTGCCAGGTCTTCTCAAGCGTGTATATATATATATATATATACTTGCTTAATCTATTGTTAAACTTGAGAACAATGGGCACCATCAAGGGCCAGTTGATTGGTAGAATCATAAGAGTGCTGGACCAAATGCTTCACAGCATTTATTAGTGGCCCCTTGTATTGTGAGTACAAAACCCCACTCAAGGCAATTCTGCTTTTCACCCTTTCTAGTGTCGATAATATGAAGCTTGACTTCCAAATGCTAGGGTTAGTTTTCATGTCCACTTTCCCATGTTTACATAGGTTGGATGGAATTCACTGAGGCAAGTTTTCCAGATTTACCGATGCCTAATTATATTTAAAGGAATATGTAGAATGGAAAGAACATGTGTTACCATCAGAGATGTAACACAAATACTCAATGGAACTGGTCTTTGATGACAGATCAGTGCTCTTAATAGAAAAAATACTCTCTACAAATGTGATGTGAATTTTATTCAACTCCTGGATGGCATTTTTCTAAAACAAATAACTACAATCTTGTGTGCTTCTTGACAAGTCCATACAGGCCCATTCAGCTGGTGTTGTTTATTTCCAGTTCTCTGCATCAGCATGTCTGAACTGTTTATTGGTTAATAAACTAGGATATTATGATCTCATTTGGAAAGAGATGGAGGTTGGCATCAAGAAGAGCATCCAGCCATAAAAAAAAACATTCCAGCCAAACTGACTCTCATCTGATCCATGCAAGCATGAAAAAGTAGATGTTAAAACTATGATCGTAAAACAATGATAAAAATATTAAGTGAGAGAGCTTAAGTTTTTTCCTGAATTTTTTTTTTCATGGTTTAACTTTTGCATTTAAACCAGCCATATCTACCCCAAATATTCTGTTTTATGATGAAACTAGCCTGATTCAGCCTATCACACCTACCCTTCAATGTCATTGTAAAAATGTACAATCACATTGTTGAAATCTAAAAAAACCACAAGATAATGCATGATTAATTCAAAACAATGTGAATATATAAGCAATTACCTTTGACAGAGTAATGTGAATGCTAAAGGGTTAAAGATAAAAGAACAGTGGTCATAATACATTTCACAGGATTAGACTGATAGAGGATCAGAGAAAGATCTCAGTACCCTCAGAACTAGGGTTTGAATGCTTACCCTAGTTAAGTTGCCCAGGAGTTTGGTGGTGGCAGCAGTGGTATAGAACAGTTGTGGAGACACATGGCTTAGTGGTTAAGGTGTTGCATTCATAGTCATAAGATTGTGGTTTCAATTCCTGGATGAGGTGATGCATTCTGTCTCGAACAAAACACTTCATTTCACGTTGCTCCAGTACACACAGCTGGCAAAAGTATGGATTGCTACAATGGACTAAGGGAAATATATTTGCTGGAAAATCCAAGAAACTGGCCTTCTTTTTTCTTTTGTATTTTTTTCATAGACCAGCTAACAGGTTTCTACCCAGTTTGATTTACAAGGCTGAGGTTGACTTGAGTCTAAGTTGAAGGCACTTAGCCAAGATGCTACACAATGGAATCACAGTGGGATTGAACCTAAAATTGTGTGGTTATCAAATGAACTCCTTCACCACACAACCATGCCTGCACTTCAATGCATTACAAATATAACCATTAACTCTTTTTTTATCAATTAAATAGCATATCTGAGCAATTAATCCCAGTTATTTAATTATAATATATAATTTTGTTTTTCTTTATCTATTCCAGTTTTAGTTCTCAAAACATGACACCCAAAAGATCGTCTTTATTAAGAAAACCAATATCTGGAGTCAATCTCCAGAAATGTATCCTTTCTGCATTAAAGAAATAAAACGCCTTTGTTTAGTGATTATGACATTTAGTTGCTGATTCACTAACCATATATTCGTGAGTTCTAATTTTGTTGAAGCTATTTTTGTTAAGCTTATGAGTGAGACATATTGTTCTTCATTAGCCATACTGTTATGGAATTATTGAATTTAGTTGTCGGTGCTGTTGTTTAGACCAAGTCATCCTTGATTGAACAAACCTGTGATCAAAGGTATTCTCACTATGACCAGTCCATCTTTTATTTAAGCTTTGTGTATATGTGTGTATGCATGTGTGCATATATATATATATATATATTGGGTTGGTGCATAATTATTGCGGTTTTTTTTCAACAAATTTTATTCAACAAAAACAACTTTAAATTATTCCAGAGCATATTCACCATCTACTTCAATTACTGCTTCCCATTTGCCTGGCAGACAGTTGGACCGTCATTTAAAGATGTTTTTGTTAAATAAAATCTGTTGAAAAAAAGGCCACAATAATTATGCACCAACCCAATATATATATTCTTCTTCTGCGCCCTTTTCAAGCCTAGCCAGGCTCATGGGCCCAGTTTCCTGGTTTCTATAGCGTATGTGTTCCCCCTAGCTGGACGGGACGCCAGTCCATTGCAGAATATATATATATATGTATTTTATATCATTAATACATTCATAGAACTCATCAATAATATATTCAGGAAATCAATATTTAATATTTTGAAAGATATACATCCAACATAACATGGTAACATAATAAATTTAAAAATTTAAAACATAAATATACGGAATATAAATATGAATACATATAAAAATCTAAAAATAGATATATATATATGTTTAAATATATATGCGTATAAAAATTTATGTGTAAATAATCATGAATATTATAAATTCTAAAATATGAAATATAAAGA
>NC_069002.1:27424465-27428972 GCF_001194135.2 Octopus bimaculoides | reverse complement strand
AGTCTAGTTTATAATTAATTTTATTTTTATTAAGTTTTTGTATATATGTAGCTAGTGAGGTTGTATTATTATTTATATTTGGTTTAAATGAATGTATATGTGCCAGGTATCTTTCTTTAAAATTAATAGAGATTCTTATGTATACCATTTTATGTGAGTTATTATTTATTGTTACTATGCATTTATATATTATATTTAATCTTTTGCAATTTCCTTGTAAAGGACATATTTTTTTATTTTTACATGAGCAATTATTATTATTGGGTTTATTGCTATATTTTGTCTTTTTTCAGTTATATTGTATTTATTATGTTTTTGCTGTCTTATTATATCAGTATTATTAGGGGTTTCAGTGTCCCGTTATATATTCTCCTTAATAATTGATCTCAGCTATTCAGATGTTAGATGATGCCATGGGTCTTCCTATTGGAGCTCAAGACTCCTCATTTCAGTCATTCCGAAGTCCAAGTACCTCTCAATGTAAATATCCAATTTTCTTTGTTGTTTTCTCAGTTTAAAAATCGTTAATTCCTAAATTAATTTTTTATGTATTCTTTTACATCAGTAATTCTCAACCAGGGTCCATATGAACCCTGGGTGTCTGTGTAAGATTTTGGGGGTCCACGCAAGGAAAATAGTAAATTAGGGGTCCACAGCAGTATTTTAAGGGTCCATGGAGCCGTTGCCAATACCGTGTGACTGGCCCTCGTGCCGGTAGCACGTAAAAGCACCCACTACACTCTCGGAGTGGTCGGCGTTAGGAAGGACATCCAGCTGTAGAAATTCTGCCAGATCAGATTGGAGCCTGGTGCAGCGTCATGGCTTGCCAGTCCTCAATCAAATCGTCCAACCCATACTAGCATGGAGAGCAGACATTAAACAATGATGATGATGATGATGTATATATTGCAAGAAAGAGCTTGGTTTTCTTCCTCTAACATTTCACACAGTTCAACAAGTTATTGTGTGGAAAACAAAATTAGGAATTTTGAAAGAAGCGTTTATAAAACTAGTTTTCTACACATTAAATAGCTTTAGGCGTCCACCAGAATAGAATAGTAAATAAAGGGGCTCATAGGGAAGGAATAGTTGAGAACCACTGCTTTAGATAAAGACCTGACTGGCTCCCGTTTTGGTAGCATGTAAAGAGCACCATCTCAACGTGGCTAGTGCCAGTAACCCCTGGCGGGTCCCCCATCACAGTGGCTAGTAGAAAGACCATCCAAACGTGGTCAATGCCAGGTCCGTCTGATTGGCTCCCATGCCAGTGGCATGTAAAAAGCACCATCCAAACATGGCTGATGCCTGTACCCCCTGACTGGCTCCTGTGCCGGTGACACATAAAAAGCACCCACTACACTCTTGGAGTGGTTGGCGTTAGGAAGGGCATCCAGTTGTAGAAACATTGCCTGATCAGATTGGAGCCTGGTGCAGCCGCTGGCTCTCCAGACCTCAAACCGTCAAACCCATCCAGCAGGGAAAACAGATGTTAAATGATGATGATCCCCTTCAGTCATGAATGACCGTGGGATTGCACCTAGAAAGTTCCCCTCTGGGGCACAAGTATGAACAAGGTTGTTAATGGAAGACCGGCAGTCACCCATTCGTACCAGCGTCCCCTCTCCACACTTCTGATATTATCTAAGGGAAAGACAAAGGCCGATACAGCTTGGCGCCAGTGATGTTGCAACTAATTTCTTCAACTGAGTGAAATAAAGTGTCAGTGGTTAAGATTTTAATACTTATTCCATTTTATTTTATATCATAGTTGATAAGCGATGGTTTCAAGTTTTCAGTGCCTCGCAAAAGCTGAAGCTGCAACAAAACCATTTAGGGAATGTGAGGATTGCTTGGTTCCCATTGCACTCTTCTATGAGTCGCGTTCATCATTATCATTTTTAATGTACGCTTTTCCATGCTTGCATGGATTAGAGAGGAATTATTGAGGCAGAGTTTTTGTTTTTTTTTATGGGCTGGATGCCCTTCCTGTCACCAACCTTTATCTGTTTCCAGAGGAGGTAATATTTTCCCCATGGCCAGACATGTTTACGCAGAAAATCAGAAATGAATGAAATACATTTAAAACAATCACATGATGTTGAGACAAGGAGACACAAACCTACTCTCCCTCCCCCACCTCTCTCTCTCTCTCTCTCTCTCTCTATCTATCTTCCCCCTCTCCCCTCTTTCCCTCTCTCTCTCCTCTCTCTTTCTCATATATAGCATCCACTTTTCCATGTCTGCAAGGTTCAGGTAGAATTTATTGAGGAAGATTTTCTCTGGCAAGATGTCCCTCCTATTGCCAATTCTCACATGTTTCTATCAGTTTTATTTCCCTTCAGCTCAACTGAAAATGTGCAACCTTGCTTGTATGATGGTGATACAACCACTGTGTGCAGCCAAGACATGGTCATGCACAATTACATATATATGACAGGCTTCTTTCAGTTTCCATTTATCAAACCCACTCACAAAGCTTTGATCAGTCCGGGGTTATAGTACAAGACAATTGCCCAAAGTGCTGCTCAGTGGGACTGAACCTAAGACCACATGGTTTGGAAGCAAGTTCTTTAACCACACAGCCACACTAATTTCTTTACTTGTCATCATTATAACATCTCTGTGTAAACATTTTGATATTTTCTATAATTCTGCATAAATTTAACCAAACCTATGTTATTCCAAAGATACTGATGGTTATAAAATGATGTGATTATATTTATTTAGTCAACCTCAAGAGTTTCTCTACGACCAGTGTGGCATCACCCTTTCCTGTCTCAAGTTTGAGGAAAACAACAAACAAGGTAAGTGTTCAACATACATCTACAGATCTGCAGGTGCAATACTTGGACCCATCATCAGCATTGTATCCAGGGCTCAGTGGTTGTTTCGCCCCTTACAACATTCCCCCTTGTCAAGGCAATCTGACCTAGGTTGATCAAGCCTAGGCCTGTATCAAAGCAACATTCTACTGACCCCAATAATCATCTCTTTTCAACCAGAACCATTGAGGTGCTTTCTCAGGAACCCCTAAATTGTTCTTGATAGCTTTTGTTCTACTCATTCCTGTAATGCCCAGGGTTCCTTAGGCCTTACTCAGAGTACAACTTTAACGTTTGCCTCAGGAAGAAATCATTATCATCATTATTTAACGTCTGTTTTCCATGCTGGAATGGGTTGGACAGCTTGACCAGAGCTGGTAAGGCCAGGATCTGCACCAGGTTCCACTGTCTGTTTTGGCATGGTTTCTATGGTTGGATGCCCTTCCTAATGTCAACCACTACATAGAGTGTACTGGGTGCTTTTTATGTGGCAGCAGCACTGATATCAATTCTGCTGTGATGGACGGGTCTTCTTGAGAACAGCAATGCACCAGATATCTTGGTCTTTGGTCATCTCCTTCATAAGGCTCAATGTCTTGAGATTAGCCTTCAAAACTTCATCCTCTTGAGATCATCCTTCAGATATTTATAGAGGAAAATTTAATCTTTATTTTTGAAGGAATCTAGTTTGGAATGATGAAAGTATAATCTACTACTGAAATATATATGATCCCAGTGTACAAAACACTGCCAAGAGAATGCAAAGAGCAGACTATATACATCAATCCCAGTACTCAACTGCTACTTATTTTATCAACCCCAAAAGGAGGAAAATGAAAAATCAACCTCAGCGGAATTTGAACTCAGAGCATAGCTATATGAAATGCTGCTAAATATTTTGCCTCGCATAACAGTTCTGCCAGCTCATCGTCTTAGTAGTAGTGATCCTTTCTATTATAGGCAAAAGGCCTGAAATTTTGGCAGGAGGGGTAAGTCAGTAACATGGACCCCAGTACTCAACTGGTATTTATTTTATTGACCTTGAAATGATGAAAGGCAAAGTCAACCTCAGTGGAATTTGAACTCAGAATGTAAAGATATGAAATGCTGTTAAACATTTTGCCCGGCGTGCTAACAATTCTGCCAGCCTGCCACCTTTATAATAATGAATACACTTCACATTTCTACCATATCTCATGTGTCCTTGTTTTGAAGGTGAAACATTGAAATCAACTTTAACCCTTTAGCAGTTAACCCTTTCATTACCAATCCAGCTGAAACCACTTCTGGCTCTGAGTACAAATGTCTTGTTTTCATAAGTTTTGAATTAAAATCTTCCACCAAACCTTAGTCACAATTTATGCTCCTAACACTAGCTGAATGATAACTAAGTTATTTTACTAAATCCTTTGTTATATTCAAAATTAATTGAAAGAACCACAGAGCATCTCAGAATAAATACAGTAACAAAAGGGTTAAACCAGCTGTATCAGACCCAAATATTTTACATGTTTTATGTTCAGACTGGCCAGATCCAGCCTCTCACACCTACCGTACAATGTCATTCTAAAAAATATATTACCATAGCGAGATAATTAGGCATGACAGAATAACCTGAATGCTAAAGGGTCAAATAATTCCTGCTTGACCCTTTAGAATTTGTTGTGTAGGCACATGGCTTTGTG
>NC_069002.1:27415544-27424455 GCF_001194135.2 Octopus bimaculoides | reverse complement strand
TTTAGAATTTGTTGTGTAGGCACATGGCTTTGTGGTTAGGGTGTTGGACTCATGATCATAAGATTGTGGTTTCAATTCCTGGACCGGGTGACGCGTTGTGCCATTCAGCAGAACATTTCATTTCACATTGCTCCTTGTCTACTCAGCTGGCAAAAGTGAGTTATCCTGCGAAGGACCAGCGTCCCATCCAGGTGGGGAATATATACGCCATGAAACTGGGAAACTGGCCCTTATGAGTCGACATGACTCCCAAGAAGGTAGCTTTTACTTTTACATTAGAATTCTTCTTACTCTGTCAAATATAATGCTTATATATTCATGTCACTTTGAATCACTCATGTATTATCTTGTAGCTTTCAAATTTCAATGATTTGATTGTTTATGTTTAGAAAGACATTGTAGAGTACATGTGAGAGGCTGGATCTGGCCAGGTTGAACATAAAGCAGGAAGAATATTTGGGTCAGTTTAAATGCTAAAGGGTTAAAACTTTTCTGTTCCCTAAACTATAAACTTTTTAAAACCCTTTTATTTTTTCTTTCTAGAGATAGAAATGCTTTAATCTTTTGTATTTAATATCTTTTTCTTCAGTCATTCAGTGAATCTGTGTTCTTACCCCCTGCGGGCAGTCCTGCAAACCAGTCACTGTTGGTAAGTTGTGTATCTTCATATTTGATTGTATCATTGTCATCCTTTTTAAGTTTGCAAGTACAGGTAAAACAAAGATAAACATGACAATAATAGTAGTATGAGAGGTTACAATGCTTAGCATTTATATTTGGGTCTCTCCCACCCATCACATTTATGTCAGGTCTCCCTATCACCAACTATCTTTGTTACACTCTCTTTCCTTCACATTGCTCTTTCTTCTACTCTCTCTCACCATCACTCTTCATTCATGCTCTTTCTACTCAATCTCTTTACCAACAACCATCATGTTACTGTATATCTCACTCATGCTCTCTCTGTCTCTCCCTCTCTTTCTCAAAGATGGAACTTTGTGTCTCACCTGAAGGTAATCTAATCTTTCTTCAGAAATAGCAATGGGATTGGTTTGGGTTCCATCTGTAAGTATTATTTATCGTCCAAATGTAATGGGCCTCACAGAGGCAATGACGAAAGACCGAGACCTCTGGAGATATGCTGTGACTGCGAAGACCTGACAAATAAAGTGAGTTCACGGCTGTATCCTACACCTGTTTTGCATAACCAGCCCCAGCCCATGCTGGCATGGAAAAAAAAAAAACCAACATGAAAATAAATGAATAATAACAGTATGTTGTGCATTTAAAGAATTGGTAATTTCTCAGCCTAGATCTGTTTTTTGAGGGGTTGGTAAGTTACGAGTGGGCAGGGCCCACTCTTAACTTACCAACCCACCCTGATTTTTATCATACAAACTTTGTTTTAAAGTGACCTAAATTAAAACCTATCAAAATGTCATGTTAATTTACATTCCAAACATTCCAGCTTTGCTACATTCATCTGTCTTTACATTCTGGGGTCAATTTTGCCTTTCATCCTTTCAGGGTTAATAAAATAACTACCAGTCGTTCACGGGGTCAATCTAATCAATTAGTCCTCTCCCCACAAATTTCAGGCTATGTGCCTATAATAGAAAGGATTATTTTGAAAATTAATTGGAACAAAGCCAGTGTATTTCAACAGAAATATCATAACAAAAGTGTTAATGTTGTCTTTGTGCTTATGTACTTTTGTAATGAAACTGCTTTTAAAAGTGGGGTTTCTGCTTGTGTTTTCAGGAGGGAGTGTTTGATGATGTGACAACAACTAATTTGGGTCTCTTGTTACAAGATGACCCAGAACTTGCTGGTAAGTTGGAATTATTTCAGCTCCTCTTCTAGTAGAGTGTGTGGCAAAAAAAGAAAGGCCGTCCACATTATACAGGTTAACAAATGTTCCAACAGAAAATGCATGCTCTGCCCTGACCCAGCCCATGATGGAGGATGAAAAGTAAAGTGGACCTCATTGGAATTTGAACTCAGAGCATAAGGACAGACGAAATGCTGCTAAGTGTTTTTGCCTGGAATGCTAAGAATTCTGCCAGTTTGCCACTTTGTTACAAAGGAATATTCAGTTAACAGAAGTGTTGAAGTGAGAACGGTTTGTCCATGTGTATGGAAGTAATCATTTGTGTCTGTGATAAAATTAAGATAACATTTTAAAAACAATATAAACATAAGATAAAAATGAATATTGTAACATTGTATATTTTGAATTTGGAAGTTGAATAATTGGCGGCAGGAAGAACAACCAGTTTCTACAAAACGGATTCTAAAAGTTTTGATTTTGGATTCTTTTTGCAAGTATTTGGATCTGAAACTGTGTGAAAACAAATTGTGCTATATTTGAGTAGAGCCATAACTGATGAAGTCAGCCCCCCACACACACTGGTTGTTGCTTGTCTATATTTCACTTCTCTTTTTCAAAACGATGCTTGTTTATGTATCCAAAAGTATTTTTACACTGCATCAATCTATACTTTTCTCAATAGTGTGTGTCTATACATGTATGTATATATGTATATATATGGAGAGAAGAGAAAAAAATCTCTCCAAATAAATCATCATCGTTTAACGTCTGCTTTCCATGCTAGCATGGGTTGGACGATTTGACTGAGGACTGGATGTGCCACTAGCATGAAAGCCAGACAGCTGCTCTGGCAATGATCATGCTCGGACGGTGCTGTTAGTGCTCCACTGGCACAGGTGCCGGTCATCGAATATGGTTCAATTACGATTTCGATTTCACTTGCCCTGAAAAATGTATGATCTCTTGAGGAAGCTAGAGGGTGTTATAGCAGAAAACTTTTGGGTGGACATAAACATGAGTTGTGTTAAAAAAGAAAGAGAAGTGAAATATAGACACAACAACTGGTGAGTATGTTTATAGGCTTCATAAATAATGCCACTTTCCAGAAATAACATAATTGCTAAAACTGTATCATTTATCCAAAATTGCATCTAATCTATCCATCATCTTGTTTGCTATGTTTAGCCTGTACTGGAGTCTACAGTGAGTTCCAGCAAGCATTCAAAGAATCAATCAGACCCCAACAGTTGTTTGATTTGTTGAAGCAGTATGAGGCTGTCTGTGCTGAACATCTGCACCTTCTCAAGACAATTATCATGAGGGCTGCCCCAAACCAAGTCAAGTAAGTAGCTTCTATTCTTCTGACTTTTACTTTCTTCAGTTATTTGACTGCAGCCATGCTGGGGCAATGCCTTGAAGAATTTTTAGTCAAACAAATCAATCTCGAATTTTTTTTTTTTTTTTAAGCCTGGTACTTATTCTATCAGTCTCTTTTGCTGAACCTCTAAGTTACAGAAACATACCAACACCAATTTTCAAGCAGTGTTGAGGGACAAACACAGAAACAAAGTCAAAAACATGTGCACACATACACACACACACATATATATACAACAGACTTCTTTCAGTTTCCATCTACCAAATCCACTCACAAGGTTTTGGTCAGCCCAAGGTGCCACACAGTAGTACTGAACCTGGAGCCATGTGGTTGGGAAGCAAGCTTCTTACAATACAACCATGCCTGTGCCTATATATATATATGTGTGTGTGTGTATATATATATACATACATATATATATGTGTGTATGTGTATATAAAGTCATAAATGATAGAGAATTAGTTTGATGAAATTTTATTTGACAATAAGAAAATCCAAATATCACGACAAATTGTTTCATAACTTAAAAACATGTAAATAATTTATATTATATTTAATAATAGATAAATTACTTACATGTCTGCATTAATGCAAAAAAGTCCTTTAAAATAATGCAGAATTTAAGTTATGTCCTGAGGTGAAAGAAAATCTTTGTTAAATACTATTAAAAAGAAATGAAGATTGGGACAGTCTACTATAATGAATCCATAAACACATATATTATACTCAGGTCAAATAAATTTAATATTTACTGAGTATTAATTGAAACAGCTGTAAAGGATGATGATTAATTTGCTGTTAATAATAAACAAGTATTAACTTCCCAGTCTCCATTTTCTTTTTCTTTTATATGAACATAAACTTTAAAGGAAATTAATTTCCCAAAAATACTAGGTATTGAACCAGTATTTCCTTGGATGAAACCATCCTTTCATGAAATTAACACAACCTCTAATTGTATATATATGTGTGCGTGTGTGTGTATATATATATCTGTGCATGTGTGTATATGAGTCTGCCTTGTATCTGCCAGACAGGAACAGATATTATTCAAGAAACAGGCACAACTGATTTATAAAATACATGGATGTTAAACAATGATGGTGATGTTTTTCTTCTTCATTCAAGAGAAAGAATTACATTTTTTTGTAAAATAAATACTTCTTTCTCTTCTTTCCACTCAAGAGCTGCACTCTCAACTTTAAAATTTCTTGTGTCTTTATCTCTCTCTCTCTCTCTCACACAGATACAATAAAAAGCTTGATGTTTACAACCTTTTGTACGCTGAGCGCTGTACGTGGCAACTTCTCATCTCTTTGTTGATTAATCGCCTTGAAGACAGTCAAATGGAGCAGGACGGAGAGGAGCCAATGTCAGTAGGTTCTATTTTCATGTAATTCCAGTTGTAGAAAGAAGAGATGAACTCTTGTGAATCGTCTTACAGAATATTTTTAATATTATGAGTAAGAATTTTCATGGGAAATATAATTAGTAATTAATCAGAAAAAAGTATAATTTGTTCAGTAATTAATTCTAGTAAAGTATTAAACTTCATTGCTGAGGGATTAGTGTTGGTTTTGTTTACATTCTTTAAATATATTATTGTGGAAGCATATGGCCAAGTGGTTAGGGTGTTACACTCACGATTTAGTGGTCGTGGGTTCAGTTCCAAGATTGAGTAGCAGATTGTGTTCTTGAGCAAGACACTTCATTTCACATTGCTCCAGTCCACTCAACTGTAAATGCAGTAACCCTGCAACGGAATAGCTTTCCAGTTGAACGGAATGTTGAACTGTTTGCCTAACTAGTGGGGTGGCATTGTTCAAAAGCTAAAACAAAGCAAAGCGCACTGTGACCAGCGTTGTATAACAACATCCAATAGTCTGATCAATCATGAGATTATTATTATTATTATTATTATTATTATTGTTATTTACTATTATTAAGGTGGTGAGCTGGCAGAATCGTCTGCACACCAAGCGAAATGCTTAGCGGTATTTCATCCATCTTTATGTTCTGCGTTCAAATTCCACCAAGGTCGACTTTGCCTTTCATCCTTTCAGGGATCAATAAATTAAGTACCAGTGAAACACTGGGGTTGATGTAATCGATTAGTCCCCTCCCCCAAAATTTCAGACCTTCTGTCTATTGTAGAAAGGATTATTATTTATTATTATTATTATTATCATTATTATTATTATTATTATCATTATTATTTTCAGCTCCAATATCCCAGTGAATACAACCTGATGTCTCGTCTGTTTAAGAAGGATTCCAGTGTCAGAGAAGCACAAGTAATATTTTGATTTCCTCTTAGTTAAACATCTTCCCTATTTTATGCATATATGTGAGAAAGAGCGTTCGTCCCTGCATAGAATATTGTTTCATTTCTATAGAGAAGACTCCATTCAAACAAAAGCTGCAACGTCTAGCCATGTTATAGGCAAACAATGATTTATATACACACACAGACACAAATACAATACATTTATATATTTTATCATCATTTAACACCCACTTTTCCATGATTCCAGGATTAATATGGAATGTTTTGAGGCAGAATTTCTACAGCCTAGTGCTATTCCTGTTGCCAACCAACCAAAGTAGTATTTTCCCATAGCTAGACTTGTTTTTTTTGTTCATGGAAGAAGCAAACAACCCCTCTTGTATGACAGTGATGCTCATTTACATGCATCACATGAAGTCTAGACAAGGGTACACACAAAATCATATGCATACGCATACACAAACATATACATACATATATATATATATATATATATATATATATCATCATCATGATTTAACATCCGTTATCCATGCTGGCATGGGTTGGACGGTTTGAAAGGGCTGGAAGGCTGCTCCAGACTCCAGTCTGATTTGGCATGGTTTTCTACAGCTGGATGCCCTTCCTAACACCAACCACTCCGAGAGTGTAATGTGTACTTTTATGTGCCACCGGCACGACACCTGGGTACGTTTATGTGTCACTGACATGGGTGCCAATTTGCATGACACTGGTATCTGCCATGACTGCAATTTTACTCGGTTTGATGGGTCTTCTTCTCAATCACGACATGATGCCAAAGGTCTCGGTCATTGCCTCTGTGAGGCCCAACACTCAAAAGGTACTCAGCCACTTTGTCTCCATGAAGCCCAATGCTCGAAAGGAACTCAGCCACCTCGCTTCTGTGAGGCCCAGCACTTGAAAGCTCAGCCACTTTGCCTCTGTCACATATGCTATATATGCTATATATTTTACAGTATCCTCTTTTATGGGACAAAGTACTGAAGGACGACATCAGGATGCTGAATCTTTCTCTATACAAAAACACCCATCCTCTGCAGCAGAAGTGTTAAGACCAGTCCCCTTGGGGTCCTGTGCTGGTGCCATGTAAAAGTGCCTTTGCGGTGCTATGTTAAAAGCACCCAGCACACTCTGTAAAGTGGTTGGCGTTAGGAAGGGCATCCATCCATATGAACCAAGCCAAATCAGACTGGAATCTGCTGCAGCTACCCAACATGCCACCTCTGGTCAAACCATCTAACCCATACCAGCATGGACAACAGACGTTAAATAATGATGCTTATATGTTAACTATTTAATCTGATGTGTGGTGACATCTTAAGCAACTCTAAGTACATCCTCCATAATCAGTTTACGGATGCTGTTAATGATGTTTACCACTTTTAAATCTGTATTGTGAACAAGAAAGCATCATTAGAAATTAGAATTAAAGCAACAAGCTGGCAGATTTGTTACGGCACCAGACAAAATACTTTATATTATTTCTTCCAGCTTTTGGTGTTCTTAGTTCAAATGCTGCCAGGATTGACTTTGGCTTTCATCTTTTCTTGGCTGATAAAATATGTGCCAGATGAGCTCTGGGGTCATTGCAATTGACCTAGCCTCGCCCCTTGAAATTACTGGCCTTGTGTCAAAAATTGGAAGTCTGTATTAAAAACTAACAGTTTCTTTGTTAATAAGAATTCTTTATTTTTGTACTCTAGATTGTAGTTGACTGGTTGGAAAGTTGCAGTCATGAACATCTCTCCACACTTGCAGACAATCCAGAGTTTTATGCCGGTAAAGAAGTGGCTTGGTAAGTTTTGGCAGCTTTTCTTCTTGAAATCAGTGGTTCTCAGCTGAGGTCCATATAAGATATTGTTAAAATTTATCTGTCATAATTTGGTTATATTTCTACAATTTGCAAAATATTTTAGCAATTTTTTAATACAATTCCTAGGCACAGGCATGGCTGTGTGGTAAGAAGCTTGCTTCCCAACCACATGGTTCCGGGTTCTATTCCGCTGTGTGGCACCTTGGGCAAATGTCTTCTACTATAGCCACAGGCCAACCAAAGCCTTGTGAGTAGATTTGGAAGACGAAAACTGAAAGAAACATGTCGTATATATATATATATATATATATATATATATATATATATATATATATATATGTGTGTGTGTGTGTTTGTATTTGTGTTTGTCACCCCCACAATCACTTGACAACCGATGCTGGTGTATTTACATCCCTGTGACTTAGTGGTTCAGCAGAAGAGCCTGATAGAATAAGCACCAGGCTTACAAAGAATAAGTCTTGGGATCGATTTCTTCGACTAAAAAGGTGTTGCTCCAGCATGGCCGCAGTCAAATGACCGAAACAACTAAAAAAGTAAATTCCTCATATATATAGTTATCATAAGATTGTGGTTTCGATTCCTGGACCAGGCAACGTGTTGTGTTGTTAAACAAAACACTTCATTTCACGTTGCTTCAGTCCACTCAGCTGACAAAAATGAGTAATCCTGCGAGGGACCGTCGTCCCATCCAGGAGGGGAGTGTATACGCCATGGAAACCAGGAAATCGGCCCTTATGCGTCTGTGTGACTTGAGATGGTAACATTACCTTTTTTTCACTAGAGATGTGATATTGCGATGTCATTAAATATTGTGATGTCTTACCTGATATTAGGCATTATTGTGACATTCCGATGTCTTATCTAGTAGTCGGCAGTATTGTGACATTACTGTTTTTTACTACTGCTGGTTTTTACTGCATATGTTTTAATTACTATCTGGTTGTAATAGGTGTTGTTTTGATATCCTGTTTAAGCTTTCATCACCTCATAGCCAGGAAAGAAGACAGTGCCTGTGACCCTCTACAGCGCCTCAAAGACTTGTAGGAGATAGTAATCTTCAGACCAGACACCTGTCTTCTAAAGGTTACTCTTTATTCAGCTTAGACATTCTATTGTTGAACATTTCTGTTTGATACAGGCTTCAGGAAATATTTCCAAAAAAATAAGATTCCATTTATATATTTATATATTTTTATTTCTGAAATCTTTTTTAGGGAAAACACCCTTCACCGGCTTCGTAAGAGAAAGCAGCTTGCCGTATCAGAAACTGAACGGCCCCTGATTGATGAATTGGTGAGTTATTATCTCCCTTGAATTTGTTCTCCATCATTTTTCAACCTTGGTCAAATGAGTTATTTGGTTTTTATATATATATATATACACACACACACACATATGTGTACATCATCATCATCATCATCATCGTCGTTTAACGTCCGCTTTCCATGCTAGCATGGGTTGGACGATTTGACTGAGGACTGGTGAAACCGGATGGCAACACCAGGCTCCAGTCTGATTTGGCAGAGTTTCTACAGCTGGATGCCCTTCCTAACGCCAACC
>NC_069002.1:27400257-27414826 GCF_001194135.2 Octopus bimaculoides | reverse complement strand
GCATGTCCCAATACATCCCCACCTTCGTTTCTCTCATTTTTACTCTCTTCATCTTACTCTCCAACTCACTCTCCTTTGTTTTCCATTTCTTTTAGAGAAACGTTGTCATCTGCTGGTATTGATACATCAATTAGGAAGCATTTTTTTCCTTCATGATCTTTGACTACTATATCTGGCCTATTAGCCTTAATTTCTCTATCTGTGTGTATTGGCATATCCCAGAGTATGGTTGCTTTCTCGTTTTCTGTGACCTTTTCTGGCGTGTGCCTATACCATCTTTTTTCTATTGTTATTCCATAGTGTTGGCATAGCTTCCAGTGTGTGTATGTCCCAGCTCTGTCGTGTCTGGGCAACCAGAGATAATATGATTTATTGTTTCTTGTCCATCTCCACGTATTCTGCATATTATTATTATTATTATTTAGGTAAAGGTCTGAGCCAGGCAGATAACATCACTCAGTTGAAGAGTGAAGGATTGGTAATTTGTTTACATAGTTGCAATATATGTTAGGAATAATTACATCTCTTTTAATGTCTATTATCAGGACCCTGATGCTCCTTTACGTCAAGGAAAAGCACTGGACGACCTCGATCAGGAAGATGATCTTATTTTACTGCAGCGAATGTTTGCCTGTATCCGAGCTGGAGATATAGAGCAGGTATGTTACTTGGAATGGTTTTGTGAAGAGCAACTACATATATATAACATGATATTCTTTTGATGTTGAACTTTTGACACAGTTCTGTACAAAAAGTCCAATGAGAAAGAGATTATTAGATTGGATGTGTATGTAAACAGACTGGCTGCATCAAGTGATGTAGACACCTCTACTAATCATCATCAAATGTTTGTTGTCTATTCTGGCCTCAGTTGGACAGTTTGACCAGGACTTGTAAGCTGAGGGGCTGCACCAGACTCTAGTCTGATTTGGCATGGTTTCTATGGCTGGATGCCCTTCCTCACACCAACCACTCTGAGAGTGTAATGGGTGCTTTTACGTGCCACCGGCGCAGGTGCCAGTTGCATGACACCGGTATCTGCCACGACTACGATTTCACTTGGCTTTGTGGGTCTTCTCAAGCACAGTATATTGCCAAAGGTCTCGGTCATTTGTCATTGCCTCTGTGAGGCCCAACACATGAAAGGTGCTTTTTATGTGCCACCTGCACAGGTGCCAGCTTTGTGACACCAACAACAGCCACAACTAATGTAACCCCAAAAGGAATCGAAAGTCAATTAAGGGAGTTCATCATTTTTTTTTCCTTGTTGCTTGTAATCAATAAACAAATAGATAAATATGCTAAGTTTATATTTCCACTCTGTTGGTTTACATATCTACATTCTTCTTATCTTTACATTTCAGGCCCAGAAAATCAGTTGCAATCACGGACAAGCATGGCGCGCTGCATCTCTCGAAGGCTGGCGATTATATCATGATGCCAACTTTGAGACGTATAATGAAGAAAACCTTCAACCTGTGGAAGGCAATCTGTTCAGAGATGTGTGGAAACGTGTATCTTGGGCCGTGTGTCAAGAGGTAGAGTTATTAAAAAAACTTATTTGTAATTCCGTTCCTTTGTTGGTTGATGTCTGTCCAGACTATCCTGCAATTACAAATATTGGTAACAATTGGGGTTTTGTTCTTTTCTGAATAATCACTATTTAACCCTTTTGTTGCTCTATTTTTTCAAGTGTCTTCTACTATAGTCCCAGGCTGGTCAAAACCTTGTGAACAGATTTAGTAGATGGAAACTGAAAGAAGCCCCTCATATATTTATGCAAATATATATATAGATAGATAGATACCATCATCATCATTTAATGTCCGTTTTCCCTGCTGGCATGGCTTGGACAGTTTTACAGGAACTGGCTAGCCAAAAGACCGCACCAGGTTTCCCTGTCTATTTTGGCTTTGGCTTGGTTTTTATGGCTGGATGCCCTTCCTAACACCAACCACCTTTAAGTGGACTGAGTGCTTTTTATGTGGCACCAGCATTGGTGAGGTCTGCTTTGGCATGATTTTTTTAGAGCTGGACACCCTTCCAAACATCAGCCACTTCACAGCATAAACTGTATGCTTTTTTTTCACTTGACACCAGCACTGGTGGGGGTCACCAAGTAACTCACAAGAGAAAGATCCTTTGAGAGGTGGGGGTATTGGAGGAGGTGACCTGGTGCCATATGATGAGAGGTTAGAATGTGACAGAGGGACAGAAACAGATTTCTTGCTATAAAAGAGATACATGGTTACCCAGAAGAAGAGAGAAAGAGTAATCAAGAATGATATGTCTTTGTTTGTGTGTGTATGTTTGTCTCCTTGTTTTTGCACTTCTGACTGTGGTGAAATATTACTTTGCTTGTAAGCAGGTGAGTGTTGGTGACAGGAAGGGCATCCAGCCAAAGAAACACTGCTTCAATGAATTCCTTCTGATCCCTGCAGACATGGAAATGTAGGTGTTCAATGATAATGAATGATGCTGATGATGGTTTCTTTTGTTTTTGTTTTGCTTTTTTCTTAGTTCTAATAGAATTGCTAGAATTTTTGGTATTGTTTCTGTTTTCCAAATTTTTCGGTGGAACCACATAGTTGCTCTTCTGTCGTTTCAGAACAGATACAACATCTACGAGAAAGCTATCTATGCTGCCTTCAGTGGAAATCTGAAGGCTCTGCTTCCCGCCTGCCGTTCTTGGAGTGATTATTTGTGGGCATATTTTCGCACCTATGTTGACCAAATGGTTGAAGAAGAAATCCGTCTAAATTGCAGTCGTAAAATGGAAGATCTACCAAATAATTATTTTCAGAAAAGGTTGCGTGTAGTTCTTAGTTTGGCTTTTTCCCTTGAACTTGTTTGGTTTTTTTTTATGTTTCATCATTTCTATTATCTGTAATCATTCAAGGTGGTTAGCTGATTATTATTATATTCTGATAATCCTAAGGGTTTAAATGTTTTTCTGTTTCTTAGGTATTATCCAGAATCAATTTTCTCAGAAATTGAATCAGCTAATAATCCTGTAAGTATGAAAACAATCATTTATTTAATTCTTAAAAAATTGAAATTATCTCTCAGAAAACAAGAACTTTAACCTTTTAGCATCTAAACCAATCATATCCAGCCGAAATATTCTTCCTGCTTTTTGTTCAAACTGGCCTAGTCTGGCCTCTCACACCAACCCTAAAATGTTATTCTAAAAACTAACAGTTACCTCACCAAATTACCAAAGCTATGAAGTAATGTTTGGTTAATTCAAAACAATGGGAATAAATAAGGATTACATTTGAGCTGAGAAATGAACAGAATGCCTAGTCTGTGTCTTGTGGTTACCCACTCCTAAGAAAAGTAGGGAATAGGCCTGAGTATATAAAAAGTATTTGACTTCGTTTTGATAAGCTCCGAAGAGAAGTAGATTTTTTTCTCACCGAAAAGAATAGAGCTGATTCACAGCTGTCAGATTTTTCATGGTTATCAAAGTTGTCGTTTTTAGTTGATGTCACTTCTCATATAGGTACGGGAGTGGCTGTGTGGTAAGTAGCTTGCTTACCAACCACATGGTTCCGGGTTCATTCCCACTGCGTGGCACTTTGGGCAAGTGTCCTCTACTATAGCCTCGGGCCGACCAAAGCCTTGTGAGTGGATT
The DNA here is from genome assembly GCF_001194135.2 of Octopus bimaculoides. NCBI lineage: Eukaryota > Metazoa > Mollusca > Cephalopoda > Octopoda > Octopodidae > Octopus > Octopus bimaculoides. The sequence continues at coordinate 27,411,189 of NC_069002.1, read as the reverse complement.
TGGTAGACGGAAACTGAAAGAAACCCGTCGTATATATGTTTGTGTGTCTGTGTTTGTCCTCCCAACATCACTTGACAACGTCCCTGTAACCTAGCAGTTTGGCAAAAGAAACCGATAGAATAAGTACTAGACTTCCCAAGAATAAGTCCTGGGGTCGATTTGCTCAACTAAATGCGGTGCTCCAGCATGGCTTCAGACAAATGACTGAAACCAGTAAAAGAATAAAATAGAGTAATCTGAATGCTGAAGGGTTAAAGAACAGAAAACATTATCCATTTATAAAGCACACGCACGAGTGCCTCACATATACTGCACCTGTGCTGGTGGCACATAAAAAACACCCTTGCTGGCGCCACATATAAAATACCCATGCTGGTGCCACCTGTAAAGCATTCATACTGGTGCCATGTCTAAAGCACAAATGATGGTGCCACATATAAGGCACCTATGTTGGTTCCATATATGAGGCACCTATCCTGGTGCCATATGTAAAGCACCCATGATGGTGCCACCCAGTACACAGTAAATTGGCTGGCATTAGGATTAGGAAGAGCATCCAGCTGTAAAACATGCATGCCAAAACAGACAACTGAAGTCTGGTGCAGCTCCTGTCAAACCGTCCAACCCATGCCAGCATGGAAAAAGGGTGTTAAATAATAATGATGATGATGATATCCATATACCATTATCTTTTCCTTGGTTTCAAAGAAAGATGCTACCAGTTCATGAAATCAAAAGCCAGCCACTAAATCTTGAATATGGAACGTTGTACACTTTTAAATATTACAACACTTCTTTTATATCTTTACGTTAGCTTATCTTACTATAGATTATACTGTTTTATAACACATGCAGTACAGCATAATACAACCAGATGGTTAAGAAATTTGTTTTGCAAATATGAGGTTCTGGTTTCAATTCCATTGCATGGTACCTTGGGCAAATGTCATTTTCTACAGTCTTGGGGCAACCCATCTCTTCTGAGTGAAATTGGGTAGATGGAAACTGTATGGAAGCCTGTCAGATTGTACCTGTAATTCAAAAGGAAAACATGTTAGTGATCTCCAATTTCATGTTCTACGTCTGTTTTTGTAGGAAATACAAGAAGAGAGCAAAATCTGGTTTAATGTGATCCAAAAATATATTGTTCTGAATGATACCAGCAGTAAGTTTAAACTCGAGATTATTATTTTATTTTATTTTATTTTTTAATTAATTAATTAAAAGTTTATTCCAAAGATATAAGGGTTGTCGGTGCTTGTGATTTGAATTTCTGATTTCTGTTATCAGGTTTGGTCGATACCATGCATGACTGGTTGAAGAAAGATAGTCAAATTCCACAGCATTTGGTACGGTTCATGGCTCATTTGGTTTTAGTATTGCGGACTGTTGGTCTAGAAGAAAAGGTAAGAAATTAATTCAAATACACCTTTAATAAAAAAAATAAATCTTGCTTTCACATAGATCACTAACAGTTATGATGATGATGGCTCTCTATCTAACCATATCACAAGCCATCATCATCTGTCCATTTTCCATGCTGGAGTTGGACAGTTTTACAGTGTTTGACAAACTGGAGAGCTGTGTCAGAACCCAATATCCTCTTTGGCATGGTTTCTACTGCTGGATGTCCTTCCTAATGCCAACCACATTAACCATTAAAACTATGAACTGTTAGCTATGTGTGACCATATCCACAAGTATGGTCATTAAATCTAAGTGTTACTCTCTGGTTGTTTCTGCTACTTTCCTTTGGGATTACTGTCTGCTAACATATCTTTTCCTCTTGGCAATAAATGATAAAATTCTAGAAATATCCCAACTCTCCAGAGACACAGATGCAAAAACAAAGAATGTAGGCAATTTAGGGTTACTGGCAAAAAATCTAAAATTTTATCTTCTGTTTGTCCAATTTGTGGCACCTTAAAATACAGGCATTCCAAATAATTAATGATGAACATGAAAATAATTATGACAATAATGATGACAGAACCACCCACCCACCACTACCGCCAGTGCCAACAACAAAGGTGGAATTTTTATTTTTTTCTCTCATTTGAAAATTTATTAATTTCATCTATAACGATTTATTATTCATGTTTATTTTTTTCACATTAAAATGAATTAAGAAACTTTAAGAGAATTGAGGTAAATTATTTTTTGTTGACAGTAAAACTATAGATAAAGCTGCATTTCTAGCTTTATGGTTTCAAATTTTGGCACAAGGCCAGCAAGTTCAGGGAAGGGAGCTAGTCAGTTTTATTGACCCCAGTACACAACTGGTACCTATTTTACCAACCCCAAAAGAATGAAAGGCAAATGTATAAAATGCCACCAAGCATTTTGATCGGTACGCAAACAATTCTGCCAGTTCCCCTCCTTAAAAGCTACAAATAATAACCAGTGGATGGAAAAAAAGTGAAAGGTTGGGCAACCTTCATTTTTTACCATCCCTGGGGGGTCTTTTAACCAAATATTCTACATGCTATCATTATTAAATTTTTTATTCCAGGAAGAGAAATGTAATGAAATTTTACAAGGCTATGTAGATTTGTTAATCCAAAATAAAATGGTGCACCAAGTAGCAACCTACGTTGCCACGCTACCAAGAAGTTGGCAGGCCAGTGCTTATGCTTTGTTTTTGGAAGGTGAGTAAATAAATGTCTTGTAGTTTCGTTTGTTTGTTCAATGTTCAAAACAACAGTTTCCACTTTCTTTTATGTCTCTTTTGAACAGCTTTGATCTGAGCCTAAAACATCACACAATGCTTCATTCACACTTCTGCTACACTCATACACACACACACACACACTTGTATGTTCACTAAAGTTCATCTTTATTCTGTTTTCCTTTTCTTAACTCGTCGATGTAAACAGGTGTAGAGAAGAAGGATGAGCGCCATTTATATTTGGAACTTGCCAAAGAAGCTGGTCTTGCTGTGGATGTCATTACGAAAACAGTTGTTGAGAATATTCGTAAGAGAGATGATCCCATGGTAAACCTGCCAACAAGTAATATTAATTCTACCATATCAAAGGTAAGATCAATGACTGCATACCTGTTCTTGTTGAGCTGTTTCTCTGCATTCTGGCATTGTGGAGTGGGGTTAGTTGATTACCTAATCCACAATACACTACCGGTACTTATTTTATTGGCCCTGAAAAGACGAAAAGCAAACCTGACTTCAGTGGAATTTGAACTCGGAATGTGAAAAGCTGAAAGAAATGCTGCTAAGAATTTTAGCTAGCATGCTAATGTTTCTGCTATCTTGGCACCTTAAGTTAAATAATGGCCAACCTATTTAAGATTTACTTGAACAGTTCTTCACAAGAAAGGGACTACAGACGCTGGGACTCACAGAGAAGATGACAGGGGACCAAGATTCCTTGTGGTTTGCTGTGCTTGAAAAGACATGTCAAGTTAAGTAAAAAATGTGGTTGCCCTTGCATACAGGCTTGACCCCTGTATCTCCCTGCAGCTGAGCATTCCTAATCTTGCAGGCTTGTGGATGCTGGTGCCATGTAAAAGCACCCAGTACACTCTGTAAAGTGGTTGGCATTAGGAAGGGCATCCAGTTGTAAAAACCAGGCCAAAACAGACATTGTAGCCCAGGCAGCTCTTCAGCTGATCAACTCTTGTCAAACCATCCAACCCATGCCAGCATGGAAAATGGACATTAAATGATGATGATAATGATTTCTTCACTATTTCTCTGATTAATGTCATGGCCTTTTCTTCTGTGAGGGCCTCAGTTTATCAAACCCCAATCAATATTTTTTTTTTAATTATTTTAATTTTATTTTTTAGGAAGACAAACAGAAAATTGAAGCTATTGATTGGTTAACATTTGATCCATCGCAGCGATTGGAAGCTGTTAAGCAAGCAAATGCTGTCATGCGAGGTTTCTTGGGTAAGGATATTCTCCCCAATATTACCATTCTATACTAAACCTTTGCTCCTATACCTGTCTACCTGTCCCCTCACCTGTATTTCTCTCTCTCTCTCTCTCTCTCTCTTTTTCTCTTCATATCTACATTATCATATGATATATGGTACACAAGGGCATGCTGAAAAGTTCCTGGCTTTAGGTAAAAGAAAATACAGGAGGATCAGTTAATTATGGTTTTATTGAACATATTCCCCTCTCTGATTCACACACTTATTACAGCAATCCTTCAGTTTTTCTAAGCCCTGTAAAAGAACTGGGAAGATTGGGCCTCCAACCAGGCCTTTCATGATACCCTTAAAGCCAGGAATTTTTCAGCTCCCTCTTGTACATATCCAAAAAGGCATTTGGGATTTTCACCACCAATATATACCTACATGACTACATATTGTCTCCAGTTGGCTATACAACACAATTTGTGTCCTTATATTTTCAAACACAGATCATGTCATACAGCCAGCTGGAGACGATGTCTCCTGGGGATAAATTACAGCAACATTCGTCCTAAACCAGGACTGCCATGTTATGTTGGCAAACAATCTTTACTACAAAGTACTGTTGCTGAATATCTCACGTTGTGAGATTTAAAAAGAGTAATTTTCTACATTATTTTTGTTTCAATTAATTTTGAAAATAATGAAAAATTTAGTAAAACAACTATCATTATAAACCGTCTTTCAAACTTAAATTAGCATGAAGTTTTAATGAAAGGTCTTATTTTAGTTCACTTTAAGAACTTGAAGATTGTATTAAAGAACCAGGGGTGGTCTCAGGCAGATTGGTAATGCAAGAGTTAAATGGGAAGCTTACCAAGAGCCTCATATTCTTTGTAAATATTGCAAGAAGAGCTTGCAATAATCCTCATATTGTTACTAACAGTTGTAAGTATAAAGCTCTCTGGGATCCATGTATTAAATATTCGTTCTTTGTGTATTATAGCCATGAATAAACCAACAGCTGCAAGACAAGTCTTTGAGAAACTGCCATCTGATTCTGTTGGCATTATCACAAGAATCTGGCATGAGAAGGTCAGTAAATAATTACATCAATAATTTCACGTTAGCTGTAGACTTAATGATCTATCGTTTATATATTTTATATGGCATTTTGTAAATTTTAGTGGTGTTGCTTACAAGCTTTCTGCTGGCCTGTCACTGCTTAACTGCATTTAGCATTTACAGTGGTGACAGTAACAGAGGAGGGCCTATGTAACTAGGACAGAACAAATACCACACAAGGGATTTTTATCTGAAAGCTCAAGTGTTATTGGTTTGCTTGTCTGTGTAGTTAAGAGCTCACTTTGCAACCACATGGTTTCAGGTTCAGTCCCATGTACAGCGCCTTGAGCAAGTGTATTCTACTATAGCCTCAGGCTGACCAATGCTTTGTGTGGGAATTTGGTAGAAGGGAAACTGTGTGGATGGCCATCATGTATGTGTGTGTGTGTATATTGGTATTTGTGCCTACCCCTCCCGATCGTTGCTCAACAACCATTGTTGGTTTGTTTATGTCCCTGTAACTTAACGGTTCAGCAAAAGAAACCAATAGCAAGAACCAGACTTTAAAAAATAAGTACTACAGTCGATTTGTTCAACTAAACCCCCAAGATGATGCACCAGCATGGCCACGGTCCAGTGACTGAAATAAATGTAAAAGAAATGATCCATTCATCATCATCATCATTGTTTAACGTCTGCTTTCCATGCTAGCATATGTACATACTCACCTCACACACACATGTATAGACACACCTATGGGCTTCTGCACAGTTTCCATCTTCCAAGTCCCACTGACATAACATCCATCAACCAGAAGAGATGGGAGAAGACATTTTCCCAAAGAACTGCATGCAGGGACCAAATACAACATCACTTAGTTATGAAGTGATCTTCTTGTCTTTTATAGGCACAAGGCTTGAAATTTGGGGGAGGATGATCCAATATATATATGTCTGTGTGTGTGTGTCTATGTGAGTGCTCATAGATAAAATATATACATACTGCCTGTATATAATGTATGCAAATGTTGTTCCTGCATGAAATAGGAGAAAACCTAGAGTGCCAGAGGATGGTACCACTATCAGTATTTTGATTAATTTTTTTCATTTGTTGTTTCTTTTTTTAACTTTTATGTAGTTTGGCTCTGAAGAACTTGCTACTCATGAAGAGAATGTTGTGAGGGAATATCACTGCATCAAGGCTTGTCTGGTAAGTTTCTCTGTTTCCCCTCATCATTTGTTCTTGTAGCCCCTGTTTTTCCTCTGATCCCTTCTGTACTTCGGCTTTTTTTTAGTTTAAAAACACTGTTATTGCCAATAAATTTGTTTTCATTTCGAGTGTGTGTTGGCACGTAAAAGCACCCGCTACACTCTTTGAGTGGTTGGCGTTAGGAAGGGCATCCAGCTGTAGAAACTCTGCCAAATCAGATTGGAGCCTGGTGTAGCCATCTGGTTCACTAGTCCTCAGTCAAATCGTCCATTCCATGCTAGCATGGAAAGTGGACGTTAAACGATGATGATGATATACATACATATGTATATACACACATTCATATGTGCATATGTATATATAAAAATTAAAATTGAAATTTGTATGTTGGGTATGTCCCTAGTAGTATGCTGATAGAGCATGTTCACTGCTAATGGCTACCTGGTGTCATCCATAGTAATTGCACAATCATTGCTGGATCTACATCAGGAATTCCTCGGTGTACGCTGGGTATGATAGAAGCAATAGAGACGGAAAGTAGAATGTACAGGAAACTTAATTGATCACAACAATCGTTTTGACACACCCTGCATCACTCCCTCCTGGGCAGGAAACCATTCAATTAATTTCAGTACATCCCATGGTGCAGAAGTACCTCATCAGGTGATGTAATAATGTATTTTACACGTATAGGCGTAGGAGTGGCTGTGTGGTTAGTAACTAGCTTACAAACCATATGGTTCCGGGTTCAGTCCCACTGCATGGCACCTTGGGCAAGTGTCTTCTACTATAGCCTCGGGCCGACCAAAGCCTTGTGAGTGGATTTGGTAGATGGAAACTGAAAAGAAGCCTATCGTATATATATATATATATATATATGTATGCGTGTGTATATGTTTGTGTGTCTGCGTTTGTCCCCTCAACTTCGCTTGACAACCAATTCTGGTGTGTTAGAGGTCTTGGTCTTAGGTCCACTCATGTCTAGAAACTGAGGTTGGGGGTAAGCAAGGGCATGCTTCCCTTAGAAAAATCCATCTCCAAAAAAGCCTCATGATAGCAAAGGAGAATGGGCACCAGCCAGCCCAAAGGTTGGGGTGGCCTGCACCTGCCTACCTCGGTTGCTATGGCATTGAGGTAGATCCGGCTACCCCCATTAATGGGGACAAAACCCAGATTTTAAAACACTGGATGATGATGATGATTGCAGACAAGAGTTCTTTTGTACATCTTTCATTTTTGTCTTGTGTTATCACTCTGTATTATTATACTAACAATCACCATTCTTTTTTTCTATTATCACTCGTAACTCTTATTCTAACAGCACCATTTCATATTTCTTCCTTAGGATGCCATTGAGTCTTTCAACGACTGGTTTGAATTATATCACCACAGCAAACCCTCTGCTCCAGAGAGGCCGGAAAATGCTGACTTCAAAGACCGGATAGCTTATGAACATGAATTCAAGCAGTTTGAGATTGAACTGGACCAATGGAAACATCGGTTCACTATGCAGACAAGAGTAAGTATTTTAATTGACTTATATTCGTTGAGCTCAGTTGTTGATGTACAAATTGGATTAAACACAAAATGATGTCTTTGTCTGACTATAATCCACCTAAGACCTCCAGCGGTCAATATTGACCATATATAAGGCGGCAAGTGGGAAGAATCATTAGCACCCTGGTAAAAATGCTTAGCGGCATTTTTCCCAGCTTAGAGTTCAAATGTCGCCGAGGTCAACGTTGCCTTTATATTTTGATTAATATAAAGGTTGATTTATCGTTTATTGTTACAATTGTTTATAAAAATACCCATGGCTCACTATTCCTGTAACAAGTTGTGTGGGGGCAGAATCTGCCAAGATATTCTCCAGAGGATTCCTAACAGAGGCCATGATCAGCAAATATTCTGGCTGGATTCTTTAACAAGACCAAGTGTTTTGGATATGCAACCATCTCACTGGTGGTCTTTTCCAAGGTCTCCTGCCAGTTTTGGCCTTACCCATAAAATCTGTCCTGTGATTCTTGTCTCAGATATTTTTAAATGAACAATCAATTAAATATTAAAGTATTTTGTTTTCAGACAACCAAAGGTAGAATCTACAATGTCCTGCTATTTCCCGAAGGAGGTTGGATGGTTGACAAACGTAGTGTAAGTATCTCAACCCTTTTAATGCCGACCCACCTGTGACCATCCCCAAGTTTTATGACATAATTGTAATCCTCCATCTAAATTTTATGCTAATTTGTTCCAGGCCCCAGCTTAATAATTAGAACGTTATTTTAATAAATTCTTTTGTTTCAGTGATTTTTGACTGGCCATACTGGGGCACCACCCTGAAGGGTTTTAGTCAAACAAATCGACCCTAGGACTTATTTTTTGAAGCATAGTCATTATTCTGTTGGTCTCTTTTGCTGAATCACTAAGTTATGGAGATGTAAACACACCGACACCAGTTGTCAAATGGTGGTGGGGTACAAACACAGACACAGAGACACACACGCTGATATATAGGAAGGGCATCCAGCCATAGAAACCATGCCACAACAGACAATTTTAGTCTGGACAGCTCCGTGTCAAACAGTCCAACCCATGCCAGCATGAAAAGCGGATGTTAAACGATGATGATGATGATATATTTCCTTCTACCAAATCCACTCACAAGGCTTTGGTCAATCCAAGGCTATAGTAGAAGACACTTGCCCAAGGTGCCACGCAGTGGGACTGAACCCGGAACTATGTGGTTGGGAAGCAAGCTTCTTACCACACAGCCACTCCTGCGCCTTCTTCCTTGTTTTGAAAATTAATTGAAACAGTGGCAGCATATGTTAGCACGAATATGGTAATAAAACGTTTGAAACTCTCGTTGTGTTTACTTTAAGATTAACTTTCCTTGTGTAAATTCCTTGCCTGCAATTTAGTCAAACTACCAATTCCTGTAAAAGTGTGACTTGTCTACTGCCACCATTACCAGCACCATCATCATCACCACCACAATCATAATGTTATTTTTCTATTGGTACAGTCTTTGACTTCTCGTGTTGTTTATGACACCAAACATCTTGAGATACAACATCCACCTAACCATTTGAGTATGCCATGGACTTAATTTTGTTGAAGCCCCTGCCTGCTGATTATTCATGTACATTAAGGCCATTTAAGGTCTTGGTCCTACAAGAGCAAAGACCTTAAATGACCTTAGCTAACCTCCATCCTTTTGATACCAACCTGCCTAAAATTAACTGTCATGGGTCCTTTGATGTAAACCTCTTGTTTTAAAAAGAGATCTAAATTAAAACCCTCCATCAAACTTTCACATTATGTTCCAAAGACCAACTCAATAATGAGAAAATCATCATCATCATCATCATCATCATCATCATCACCACCACCATCATCATCATCATCATCATCATCATCAATCAGTGTCTGTTTTCCATACTGGCATGAGTTGAATGGTTTCACATGGAGCTATCCAGGTTCTAATTGTCTGCTTTTGCCATGGTTTCTTATTTCTTTACTGCCCACAAGGGGCTAAACATAGAGGGGACAAACAAGGACAGACAAAGGGATTAAGTCGATTACATCGACCCCAGTGATTAACTGGTACTTAATTTATCGACCCCGAAAGGATGAAAGCCAAAGTTGACCTCGGCGGAATTTGAACTCAGAACATAACGGCAGACGAAATACTGCTAAACATTTCACCAGGCGTGCTAACGTTTCTGCCAGCTTGCTACCCTATGGCATGATTTCTTTGGTCAAATGCCCTTCCTAACACCAACCACGCTACAGAGTGGACTGGGTGCCTTTTACATGTCATAAAATAAAGACAGTACATTTCAACAGAGGTTATGGTCACAAAATGGTTAGTACCCTAAGCTAACCTTAACCAAGACCTTAATTGCATCATGCTAACAAAAATCTCATTCCACCTTTTGTATATCCTTTGGTTTTATTACGTATTCCTTTCTACGTATCAAGTAAGGTCACTTCCTTCCCAGATCATATTGGAATGTATGCTCTGTTAATAATTAATACTTTGGTCGTTGCCATGTCGACCATCTGGATCTTGACCTACAGACCTTATTTAGATGTTGCTAAGAACAGCCATATCTGAAGTCTTGTATTTTAGCCTCGACAACCAGTTGACAACAGAACTTATCTGAGAACAGAACCCTAGTGAATGTCTATTTCTCACAGTCTTTACTGCAGTCGTTATGCACAACCCCCTTGGGTGTAATCTTCATGACCCTCACAAGTCCCTCCTCTACTGTTTACACACTAGATTATGGTGTGTTGTATGTTTGTAGCTAAGGACTTCTCTGGCAATTGGCTCTCTAGAAATAAGGCATCTCTGGTTGCATGTTCTGTTACAAACCCTAAATGCATGCCTTGCTCCAAATTCACTGTGAATTTGTAAGTACTAGACTTATTACAAAGAATAAGTCTTGGGATCAATTCGTTCGACTAGAGGCAGTGCTCCAGCATGACCGCAGTCAAATGACCGAAACAAGTAAAAGAATAAAAGAAGATATATATACATATATATATATATATAGAGAGAGAGAGAGAGAGAGATGTACTTGCATAGCAAGTGACCTGATCTGAGATCGTGTGCTGGAACGAAAACAATTGCAGCGTGGAAGGTGTTTATAAGCCGTTTAAAATAGCACAAAATCCGTTAGATTCACTTCAACATTGAAATTTAATTTGTCAAAATATTTTCGTCGCTTTGAGACCGTGACCTGTTCACTGACAAAATTCTGTGCTGCACAG
>NC_069002.1:27397006-27399990 GCF_001194135.2 Octopus bimaculoides | reverse complement strand
GTATACATATATGTGTGTGTCTTTGCATCTGTGTTTGTCCCACACCACTGCCTGACAACTGGGGTTGGTTTGTTTATGTCCCCATGACTTAGTAGTTCAGCAAAAGAGACCAAGAGAATAAGTACTAGGCTTAGAAAATATAAAGTACTGGGGTCAATTCATTTGACTAAAAATTCTTCATGGTGTTGCCCCAGCATGGCCACAGTCTAATGACTGAAACAAGTAAAAGATTAAAGATTTGTGAATTTTGTTGTAAGCCCCAATATCTTATGGATTTCTTTTATTTCACCCAAAGAATGTCAACTAATAATTATTTTACGTTTTTTTGTAGAACACCGTCATCGATGAAAGTCGGGATCATCAAATGAAACTTCTTCGGCAGATATACGTACCAAATTTTGTAACACAGCTTCACCAAGTTCTGAGCCTTGCAGAACACCATGCTGAGTGTATGCAGCTTTCAGAGTTGGTTACAGATGACAAGAATTGCCTCTATGAAGTGAGTAGATGTTCTAAAACTCTGTGTGTGTGTGCATCATTCAAGGTGGATTGTGCATGTGCACATGTATGCATCAGTGTAAAGCTAGCTTTTTTTTGAAAATAATTGGCAGTTGTCCATACATGCCAGTCTCCCCCTCTCTCCAAGACAAACACAGCTAACTTGAGCCGATATTGTTTGGCATCTGTGTCGTCACAGGTGCCAAGCTGTTAATGCTAGCAACCAGGACAGATGTCACAAGACCTCTCGCCCGTCTGCAATAGTTAAACAAAAACATTACCATTTATACAAGTGGTGTCCCCCATTTCCAAGCTTCTGTGAAAATACATCCAGCCATTTAGGGGTTGGAAAATATTGTCTTACTTGAAAACATGTGAAGGTTGGTGACAGAAAGAACATACAGCCATAGAAAATCTGTCTTAACAAACTTTGATCCTTCCAATCACAGTAGAGTGAGAGTTTTAAACACACAATCACATATAACAATGGTTGTTTTAACCCTTTAATGTTCAAATTATTCTGTTAAATGCAATACTTGTTTATTCACATTGTTTTGAATTACTCATGCATTATCTCATAGCTTCAAGATTTTGATGATGTGGTAGTTTTTGAGAATGATATTGTAGGGTTAGTGTGAGAGGCCAGATCTGGCCTGTTTGGACATAAAGCAGGTAGAATATTTTGGTTAGATATGGTTGGTTTAAATGCTAAAGGGTTAAACTGAAAGAAAATATATCTGAGTTGAAACTGGTTTTCTTTTGTCACATTCTAGGTTTTCTCTCAGGAAGATTTGCAGCAGATTCTGAAATTGTTGCGGCAATCAGCTTTGATATTAATAAACCAGAAACAGGATCCGTTTGGTTATGAAGATCCAATGAGTTATGAGATGGAAATGGCTGCCACCTAAACAACACAGAAATAAACATCAGCATCAACCGTTTTTTTTATTTTATGAAAATACCAAAAGAAAAAAAAAAACTTTTTATCATTTTTATTTGATTCAGTCACCAGAAATAAATAATTATCATTTTTTATTTTGGTGTGTTTATGAATATTTACAGATTTTGTTGATTGAGAACTACCCAACCACATGCTCCAAAAGTAGAATACACACTTGTGCTGGTGGCACATGAAAAGTCGTTCGAGCGAGATCATTGCCAGTGCTGCTGAACTGTGCAGGTGGCACGTAAAATACACCATTTTGAGCGTGGCTGTTGCCAGTACCGCCTGACTGGCCTTCGTACCGGTGGCACATAAAAGCACCCACTACACTCTCGGAGTGGTTGGCGTTAGGAAGGGCATCCAGCTGTAGAAACTCTGCCAAATCAGATTGGAGCCTGGTGCAGCCATCTGGTTTCACCAGCCCTCAGTCAAATCGTCCAACCCATACTAGCATGGAAAGCGGACGTTAAACGATGCTGATGATGATGATGACACCAGTGCTCCACCATCTTGCGGTACACTTATATTCTTTTCCAAAATTCGGTGGTACACCTGAACTAAGAATATAACTGAAAGTACAGAGGCAAAAATGATATTCAGGCTACACTGCGGAGCACTGATATATATACTACCCTGAGATTCTGACTCACAGACAGAATGGTTATATGCTAATCAGTATTATGGGTTCCAGTAAGGCAGTGAGCTGGCAGAACCGTTAGTGCACCAGGCAGAATGCCTAGCGGTATTTCATTTATCTTTATGTTCTAAATTCAAATGTCACCATGATCAACTTTGCCTTTCATCCTTTCGGGGTCAATGAAATAAGTACCAGTTATGCACTGGGGATGATGTGATCGACTTATCCCCTTTTCCAAACTTGCTGGCCTTGTGCCAAAATTTGAAATCAATATTATCAATTCCGATACATGACTCGTAATGACTGCTAATTCACTTTGTTGATTCCAATATAAAAAAGGGCAGAGGTGACCACAGCAGGATTTGAACTTAGAATGTAAAAAGCATGAATTTCTGTTCATCGTTATTTGATATTATCTGTTCTAATACATGGCTGCTAATTGACTTTTGTTCAAAAGGTCAGTTCAGTCTCATCTGCTGGGATTTGCTTGTTCTTTATATTGGGAGAGGGGAGGGAGAACAAGGTAGGTGTGCTATTATTGTTATTGACATGACGACCCTTCCAAGACACAACAAGACTTGTTTCAACACACAAATTCACTTCAGGGACCTGGCAATCCAAATGTAAAAACAAAATATATAATAACATGACGTGTCACATCATATAAGGACAGAATAGACTAGGCAGAGCAGGAGGATACACATGGATGGAAAGGGTTGCTGAAGAGGTCACAGATGTGTGACAAGATTTCCAGACAATAGATGTAAGATAAAATAGGAACAATAATAAACAAGTGGAGCCTGGTGTTGCCATCCGGTTTCACCAGTCCTCAGTCAAATCGTCCAACCCATGCTAGCATGGAAAGCGGATGTTAAACGATGGTGATGATGGTGTGTGTGTTTATTT
>NC_069002.1:27394504-27396911 GCF_001194135.2 Octopus bimaculoides | reverse complement strand
AATTTAAAAGAACATAAAAAGAATTTTACATTAAATGGTCACTTAATACTTTTTAATAGAATACATATTGTTAGCTTTTACCAGGAAACTGTAATTTTGAAGTTTCTGCTTGTTTAGTCTTGTCCTCTTCAGTCTGATGACTGAGCAAGAAAAACCATCAGTCAGTCAGTCAACTTTTACAACATAATAGTTAGTGCATATATGTTTAAACAGAGGTTAAAATAACCACCATAAGGGATAGAAAATATCCAATGAATTACTGGCTTGTTACGTATTATTTTGTTGTAAATAGTAATATTCATAAAGTAATAGTCTTAAGTATAAAACTTTGTTTATAAGTATTCAAATTAAAGTCCAGAAAATGGAGAAGTAGCATTAATATGATCTGTTAACTGAAAAAATGTTCCCTTACAGCTGTTTCAATATTGCCCAAACGTATTAAATTCCAGTAATTAAAACATTTTTGGAGGCAAAATCTCGTCAGAGGAGTGAAAAAAAGGAAAAAACAAGATATATCGTTAGGTTATTAACATGTTATTCTTCCAAAACATTTCAACAGAATTTTAATTTGAATTTGTATGTGTATATATATAGGGAGAATTCACAGAAAAACAAAAGACGAAGACAGGTGGTGTAGACAACAAAAAGATGTATTAGTTTAATGCTCGGGAAGTGAAAAAGTCTTTAACGTTTCGAGCCTACGCTCTTCCACAGAAAGGAACAAGGAGAGAAAATAAAGAATGTGTAGTGGCTAGTGATCTATCATGGCAAATGCCAGACAGAGAGATCACACCGAAGAGCTAGTGTATATATATATATATATATATATATATATATGTGTGTGTGTGTGTGTATATATATATATACATATATATATATATATGTGTACATATATTTGTGTGTATATATATAAAAATATATACATGTATATATATGTGTGTATGTATGAATATAAATGTATATCTTTTACTTGCTTCATTCATTAGAGTGGGGCCATGCTGGGGCACTGCCTTGAATTTTTAGCTAAATGAATCGACCCTTGTACTGTATTCTTTTTTAAGCCTGGTACTTATTCTATTGATCTCTTGCCAAACCACTAAGTTTCAAGGACACAAACACACCAACACCGGTTGTCAAGCTGTGGGGTGGAGGAATCAACACAAAACACACGTGTATATATATATATATACAACACGCCTCTTTCAGATCTCATCAACCAAATCCACTCACAAGGCTTTGGTCACTCCCAGGCTATAGTAGAAGATACTTGCCCAAGGTGCCATGCAGTGGGACTGAACTTGGAACCATGTTGTTAGGAAGCAAGCCTCTTATCACACACCCAGCCTGTGCCTATATGCATATAATTATTCTGCAAAGAGAATAATTTTATCACTTGGATTTTCAGTTATACACATACTTGACGTTACACTGTTTTGTAGCTGATTATTAAGTGGATTGATAGCCAAGTACGTCAGAAGAGCTTACTATGATGGTTGCATGATTCTTAGAATCCATATCTAGTATTACTCATTTTAATATATATTTCCTTATATATATATATATGCCTGCTTGGAAAACATGTTAAAGGATGATGATGATGATGATGATATAGATATCTTATATTTCTTTCTCTTTCACTCTGGTCAGTTATACACTGCTGCTAATCCTCCCCCTCCCCCCTCATAATCCTTGTTTAACCAGGACAAACCTTATCTCTCAATCTGTTTTAACCTTTTAGCATTTCGATTTCTCTGTCAAACGTAATGCTTGTGCATTCATTTTGTTTGTAATTAATCATGCATTATCTCATAGCTTTGAGATTTAGAAGACTTGATTGTTTATTTTTACAA
Organism: Octopus bimaculoides; assembly: GCF_001194135.2. NCBI lineage: Eukaryota > Metazoa > Mollusca > Cephalopoda > Octopoda > Octopodidae > Octopus > Octopus bimaculoides. Next base: position 27,395,061 of record NC_069002.1, on the reverse strand, counting down.
TGACATTGTAAGGTAAGTGTGAGAGGCTGGATCTGGCCAGTTTGAACATAAAACAAGATAGAATATTTGGGCCAGATATGGCCAGTTTAAATGCTAAAGTGTTAAATCTTATATTATCCTGCTTCTCCATTTTGACCTACACTAATGAATTTACTACCCACCCGACACCCATCAGCATCCCTGGTCAGTGACCTTGTGATCAAAAACGGTTATCTTTTCTAAAATGGCTATATCGTGGTACACTCAGTTGGGAACCACACAGTTTTGGGGCCAGTCCCATTCTATTAATACAAAGGTCAAGTACCTTCTAATCTAGCCCTGGACCAACTAATGCCTTGTGAATGAATTTGATAGATGGAAACTGTATGGAAGACCATCGTATATATATATATATATATATATATGTCATCATCATCATTGTTTAACATCTGCCTTGATGATGATATATATATATGTATATAAATATATATGATGGGCTTCCATACAATTTCCATGTATGTATATATATACAGATACATATATATATATATATATATATATATATATATATATATATA
>NC_069002.1:27379316-27394144 GCF_001194135.2 Octopus bimaculoides | reverse complement strand
ATATATATATATATATATATATATATATATATATATATATATATATAGTGTGTATGTACTGGTGTTGGTGTGTTTATGTCCCCATAACTTAGCGACTCAGCAAAAGAGACCAATAGAATAAGTACTAGGCTTTAAAAAAATAAATCCTGGAGTTGATTTGTTCGACTAAAACCCTCCAAGGTGATGCTCCAACATAGCCACAGTCAAAATGGCTGAAACAAGTAAAGAAATAAAAGAACCAATACATGTATATATATATATATATATATATATATGAGTGGCTGTGTGGTAAGTAGCTTGCTAATCAACCACATGGTTATGGGTTCAGTGGCACTTTGGGCAAGTGTATTCTACTATAGCCTCGAGCCGACCAAAGCCTTGTGAGTGAATTTGGTAGAGGGAAACTGAAAGAAGCCTGTCATATATATATATATAGGCACCGGAGTAGCTTGCTAACCAACCACATGGTTACGGGTTCAGTCCCACCGCATGGCACCTTGGACAAGTGTCTTCTATTATAGCCTCGGGGGGCCAACTAAAGCCTTGTGAGTGGATTTCGTAGACAGAAACTGAAAGAAGCCTGTTGTATATATGTATATATGTTTGTATGTCTGTGTTTGTCCCCCCCACCATCGCTTGACAACCAATGCTGGTGTGTCTGCGCTCCCATAACTTAGCGGTTCAGAAAAAGAGACCGATAGAATAAGTACTAGGCTTACAAAGAATAAGTCTTGGGGTCAATTGGTTCTACTAAAGGCAGTGCTCCAGCATGGCCACAATCAAATGATTGAAACAAATAAAAGAATATACACATACATATATATACCCACATTTACATACTCACACACACATATATGATGGGCTCTATTCAGTTTCTCTTTACCAATTCCACTAACAAGGCGCTGGTCAGTCAGACTGAATCTAAGTTTATGTTGTTGTGAAGACTTTAACCACACTGCCTCTCACATACACATACACATACACACACACACTCAAACACATGCTCGTACACACAGACATGCTTACACACATGCACACACTTCTTTTACTTGTTTCAGTCATTGGAATGCAGCCATCTTGGGGCACTGCTTGCAAATGTTTTAGTCGCACAATTCGATCCCTGGTACTTGCTCTATCATTCTCTATTGGCTGAACAGCTAAGTTACTGAGATGAAAACAAACCAACACTGGTTGTCAAGCGGTGATGGAGGACAAACAAAAACTCATATATATATATATATATATAGAGAGAGAGAGAGAGAGAGAGAGTGTGGCTGTGTAGTAAGTAGATTGCTTACCAACCATATGGTTCCGGGTTCAGTCCCACTGCATGGCAACTTGGGCAAGTGTCTTCTACTATAGCCTCAAGCCAACCAAAGCCTTGTGAGTGGATTTGGTGGACGGAAACCAAAAGAAGCTGGTCAATCGCCATGATTGACCACTAGCCACTAAAGTTTTTTTTTTATTCTCTCTCTCTTTATTTTCTTGTGTTCCTTTCTGTTGAAGAGCATACGCTCAAAACATAAAAGACTTTCTCATCTTCCCGAGTGTTAAACTAATACACCTGCCTTCGTCTTTTGTTTTTTTTTGTAAATTCCAACTGTACATGTATATATATATATGTGTGTGTGTGTGTATATACATATATGGAATAATTACTATGAAGCATTGTGTAGAATATATTGTATAAAGGATCGTGGGTAAGGACAGAATAATACAAAATAAATGCAAGGCATATCACAAGAAAACAAATATATGAATTAATGTAGACTTACCTTGTATTCAATATTTGTTTTCTTGTGATTTGCCTTGCATTTACTTCGCATTGTTCTGGCCTTACCCACGATTCTTCATACAATAGTCATCATCATCATTTAACGTCCGCTTTCCATGCTAGCATGGGTTGGACGATTTGACAGAGGACTGGTGAACCAGATGGCTACACCAGGCTCCAATCTGATTTTATAAAAGGAGCTTCTTTCTCTTTCTGTCCCCAAGTCTACTCAAAACTTTGGTCGACCACCCAGGGTACACAATGGAACTGAACTGCAAACCATGTGGTTGGGAAGCAAGCTTCTTAGCACACAGCCATTGATTACTAACGTAGTTCCTTTGTGTAGGAAGGGGCCTTATATGAACCCCCAGTAGGAGACAAGTATTTTATTTTATTAACTCCAGAATGATGAAAGGCAAAATTGGTCTTCACAGGATTTGAACTCAGAATGTAAAGGGATGCTAAATACCACATGCTGTTTTGCCAGATGCCCTACTGATTTTGTCAATCTTTGAATGACTCAGCTGTTCAATCAATAACTGACATACTGCTTTAACTGAAAATTAAAAAAAAGAAAAAGAAAAGAAAGAAAAATCAATATTAAAAAAAAAATCTAACTTGAGAACAAATATTACACCAGAAAATATTTTCATTTTAGTTTCCCAGAATACAAATGAGGAATGTTGGTGCTTTCTGAGAATAGATAAATAGATAGAAAGTTAGGATAGATAGATAGATAGATACATGTGTGTGGGTGTGAATGCATGTATGTATATTTATGTATATATGTATGAATATGTATACAAACATGTATGCGTGTGTATCATATATATATATATATATATATATATATATGTATGTATGAATATATACAATAGATATGTATATGTATGTAAATACGTTATGTATGCATATACATATATGAATGTGTGCATATAGAAATATATGTGTGTGTGTGTGTGTATATAATTGCATCCTGTTGCCATCTGAAGTAATAACAACAATCTAAGTAACAACAACAACAAAAACATGTCAATGGTCTAAAGTGAGTAAAGGTTATATTGTCAGTCTAAACCCCCAATATGTCACCAGCATGTTATTGATATAATGCATAGAAGTTGTTTTGCTTGACTATTAACAGATTATGTTAATTTCATTACGTTACTCCGAGTATTTACATAGGAAACTGTACAGATGATTTGTATTATAATTTAAACAAAGGAGAGGGGGGAGCAAGTGTCGTATCATTCTAGTTGGGACTTGGGACTAGAATTTAATTGATTGATTGATTCAGTATAAACCTATTACTTGAAAGTTAAAAGAAGGAGATTAGATAACCTTTTAGCATTTAAACCAGCCAAATCCGGCCTAAATATTCTACCTGTTTTATACTCAAACTGACCAGATATGACATCTCACATCTAATCTACAATGTCATCCTAAAAAATATACACTCATATCATCAAAATGGATGCTGATGAAACATGTTCTGTATATCACAAGTGACACACAGTACAGGAAACTATCTGCAGATGATGGGTAAGAACTGACTTCAGAGCAGTGATTCATTACGGACATGGATTTTCCAGGGCTACTGAGAGCACACCAGATGTCACCTGAGATGCAGCATTCTACAGGCTTGGTAAAGGGTAAAGACCCCCTTTAGTAATGAATGACTATGGGATTGCACCTAGAAAGTTACCCTCTGAGGAACAAGTCTGGGCAAGGTTGTATATGGAAGAGCAGCAGTTGCCCATGCATACCAGCCTCCACTCTCCATGCCACAGATGTTATCCAAGGAAAAGGCAAAGGGGCCAATACAGCTTGGCGCCAGTGACATCGCAACTCATTTCTACAGCTGAAGGAACTGGAGCAATGTGAAATAAAGGGTCTTGCTCAAGAACACAACACACAACCCAATCTGGAAATCAATCTCTCTATCTCATGGTTGTGAGCCCAATGCTCTAACCACTGAACCATGCACCTTCACCAACTTTTACTCTACAGGCACCATATCTATATCTCCAAATGAGCCAAATTCCATGTCCATGGAATTGGCTCATCTCAGACTCACTTGCATTGCAACTGTTTCACTTTTGTCTCACTTGAACCTTGCTCCAAACACAGATCTGATCTATAGCTTGCAGCAGATTATGTCATAGAAACTCACACCAATCCTCTTTGTTCAAAGTCTCTCATCATTCTCCCAATACACATCATCAGTGGTGATTGCTTTGAACATATATTAGGCCAAAGAGTTTGGCCTTCTTTCTCCACACTGCCTTGTCTCACAGGCCACCTAGCTTATTCTGAAGTCATCTAATGGCTGTGTAAGTTTAGTGTACACGAACGATGGCTTACAAAATAAACTGAGAGAATAAAAATTGACATAAGACAAAACAGCTGTGGGCATATAATATCATCATCATCATCATCGTTTAACGTCTGCTTTCCATGCTAGCATGGGTTGGATGATTTGACTGAGGACTGGTGAACCAGATGGCTACACCAGGCTCCAATCTGATTTGGCAGAGTTTCTACAGCTGGATGCCCTTCCTGACGCCAACCACTCCGAGAGTGTAGTGGGTGCTTTTACATGCCACCGGCACGAAGGCCAGTCAGGCGTTACTGGCAATGTCCACACTCAGAATAGTGTATTTTATGTGCCACCTACACAGGAGCCAGTCCAGCAGCACTGGCAACAATCTCACTCGAATGTCTTTACACGTGCAAATAATATATTTTATTCATTTTTATTACTTGTTTTAGTCATTAGATAGTGGTCATGCTGGGGCACCACCCAGAAGAATTTTAGTCAAGCAAATTGTCCCTGGCACTTATGATTTTTAAGCTTGATATCTATTCTGTTGATCTCTTTTGCCAAACCACTAAGTTATGAGGAGGTAGGCACACCAATACTAGTTGTCAAGCAGTAGTAAGGGACAGACACAGACACCCTCCCCCCACCATACACAGGGGCTGCTTTCAGTTTCCATCTACCAAACTTACTCATAAGTCTTTGGTCGGCCTGAGGCTGTAGTAGGACTGTAGTGGGACTGAACCTGGAATCATGTGGTTGGGAAGCAAGCTTCTTACCACACAACCACATTTGTATTTATCTCTAGATTAAAGAAATGCAATGCACTTAAAGTGGATAATACCTTTGGGGGAGGAACACAATGGAAGATATAGGATGATGTGATAAAACCTGATCTCAGAAGAGTTACAAAATGACAAAGGACCACAAATTATTGGTAACCTGTGACGTGGGAGAAAACCTGTTCACCTGTCCAAGTATGGCAAAATCATTGTTAAAATGACGGTTGGCAATGATTGCAGTATGAATTTGTCTTCATTCAGGTCTAGCAAGCTTTACCTCTTTACTATCTCTCTACCTCTTCCCCTTCATGTTGCCTGTGTAATGAGGGATGGCATCAGGTACACCCATATTCAATCCTCCATATCATCATTTTCCTTTATTGCAAACCATCACTCTTTCTCTTCCATTACTTCCTCCCTTATCATTGATTGATATTCATCCCTTTCTCTCTTCTCCAGTCTCCCTCTCTCCTTCTCTATCACACTCTCTCCTTCTTGTCACCCTTTCTTCCCATTATGCCATTCCTGCTGTTTTTCTGTCCACTCTCCTTACCAACAACAAACAAGCAACATGCAGCTACCCATCACTGTCTCTCTTCCATTACTACCTCTTTCCTCTAATACCTTTTTCAGCCCAGTTCTTTTCTTCATCATTCTGTTTTCTAGTAACCTTTTCAATCATATTGCTTTGACCAGAGACAGTGTTTGAAGTTGAGATATCTCCCTAGTCTTGCTGGTGGTGGTGGTGGTGGTGGTTGAAGGTGGTGTGAAGTGGCCTCTAAAATGCTGATGTTATCGTAAAATAAACTCTCTACAATATGTCAAGTGAATTGAATGATGAATGAAGAAATTATAGCGCAGAAAAGACCCCCCACCACCGCGTCGGTCTTACCAAGGAGAAAATAGTCTCTGTAATGCGAGGACCATGATAATGGGCACATAGTACATTCTGTAAAGTGGTTGGTGTCAGGAAAGAGATACAGAAGTAAAAACCAGGATGAAAAATGAAAAGTAGGAGAAATACGTGATCACCGACGCGTCTAAGAGGGCAAACAGCTCTAAATACGGACTGGGACACTTACGACACATCCTACATCGGTATGTAAGGCAGACGTAAAATACGACGATGTCGATAATTAAAAGCGCCTTTCTCTCTCTCGCTCTCCCTCTACTATTTCTTATACTCTCGTTGTTTCTTACACTGTCACAAACTTTCTTTCTATCACTTTGTCATTTACTCACCACCCCTTCCTCTCTCTTTCGCTTATACCAACTTTCACTCTTTCATTCTCTTGCCTCGTCTTTGATCGACTGTTCCCCCTCTCCCGCACACACCACCAATACTTCTCTTTCTCTCTCTCTCTCTCTGTCACTTTATCTTCTGTCGCCCCTTCAGCTCATATTCTTACATTAATTCCGTTGCTTACTTATTCCTCTCATTCAACCAACCATAGGGGCACCAGTGAGAATCTCGTTGCCTGACGTTTCTCGAGAGGGGTAGATGTAACGAGAGCGGGTTCCATTCAGTATACATGCAGGAGTGCTGTTGCGAAGACGTTTGCAACCATTCCCGCAGTTCGCATCACCTTTGACCGTGTCTCTCATCTGTCATACTCTCGTTAGATTTTCCCACCTTTATTAAGAAATTGTTGCTTCCACTCGAAGACAAAGCCTTCATTGGCGGCTCTCGCTTTCTGTACCTTCCTACCCATTTTATACAGATCAATTAAGGTAAGCTGACATCTCCTTTCATATTTATGTTTTTTACATCTAACGATCGGTTTTCCAATGTTTATTTACGCCTGCGATAGAAACGGTGCGTGTGTATGTGTGTTTGTGCATACACTGGTATAGGTACACCTGAGAAATAAGATTATTCGAAGTGTTTTGCTGGTTCTTGTTCCCGTCCAAGACTTCTATCGAAACATAAACATTTCTGACGTACCCCAAACAAACTCAGCAGAGTACCCTCATAGCACCTAACCCTTTCTTCTCTCCTCTCGTCCAGCTCAGCTTCTAAACATTGATTGCTAGCTCTTTCTCTCTCTCCATGCTTACACACACACACACACACATATATATATATATATAAAGAATTGACCGTGTGTGTGTGTGTGTATACACGCTCACGTAACATATATAAAAATGACTCCTACATCATCCACCCTACTTGGGGACCCCCTATAAACTTGAAGGAATACGAAAGGAATACCAGAAAGCTAGTTTATGTTTACTTCATGCATATTATACATACATATATACATACATATACATACACACATTAAGTATGCGTTCGCGTTTATTATTTATATATTTATGTTGGTTATTTAACCGAGCTTTTTCACACACAAATCAATGTTCATTAAGTAAATCTGTTAATATATTCCCTCTTTGATAGCTTTTCATTTCCTCGTTTAACTTGAATGGGAGTTTTGGGCGAGGTTAGTAATTGTAAATGCGTTGTGCTCTTAAAAAAAAAAAATTACGAAGAAATGGAATATAAATGGTAAGGAATGTATGGGGTACCGTATGAAAATATGTATTTCTGAAGTGAAAGGATTATTATTATTATTATTATTATTAGCTGTGTTGTTTACAATCAGGTCTCAGACAATATACTAAAACAGCCGGAGTAAGTGGTTTTTTCCCCTTATATATATAACATATATATCTGTGCGTCTGTACAACGTGTATATATGTGTATGCATGTATACATATATATATGTATATATATATATGATAAAGTTGCCGAATCTACGTAAACAACAATCGCCCTCCATAGAAACGACAAACAATATTTTTCACCCAATCCACAAATAAGTCCTAATTTTACATAAATAGCGACTGATTAATTAAATCGAGTTAATTACCATTTTATGGTCACATTCGGGGGGGGGGGGGTGATTAGATCGATTCCAGTATGCGACTGGCACTTAATTTATCGACCGCGAAAGGATTAAAGGCAAAGTCGACCTCGGCGGAATTTGACCTCAGAACGTAAAGACAGACAAAATACCGCTAAGCCGGCGTGCTGACGATTCTGCCAATCCGCCTTGCAAATCCTGGAATATTGAGAGTGAATTATGGTCGATGTTGCAATTGGATTCGTGCTAGAATCTTATCTTATTTTACGAGTATTTGTCTTACTAATCAGATTTATTTATCCTTCGATTCATTATCTACCAATATCTATCTATTTGTGTTTATATAAAAAAAATCAAGAAAATCTTCGTTTTTATGAGTTGTAAGCAATAAGCCAGTAAAAAGAACTAATATATACCTCAACCCTTGATTCGAAACCACAATCTTCGGTTTAAGCTCGTAGATGCAAACTAAATATGAGGAGTTTCTATGTAACGAACTCACCCTCAGGGTTTTATTGTCAATCTATCTGCTATCTGTGCATGCAAATATACAGGTAGTTTTTGACGTGCGTGCGTGTGTGTGTGTGTGTGTGTGTGTGTGTGTGCTTGTGTGTCTGTGTTTGTCCTCCTAGCATTGCTTGACAACCGATGCTGGTGTGTTTATGTCCCCGTCATTTAGCGGTTCGGCAAAAGAGACCGGTAGAATAAGTACTAGGCTTACAAAGAATAAGTCCCGAGGTCGATTTGCTCGACTAAAGGCGGTGCTCCAGCATGGCCGCAGTCAAATGACTGAAACAAGTAAAAGAGTATATATATATATATATATACTCACGCACATATGCATATACGTAGATATGTATACACATACATTCATGCATAAATGTATGTATGTATGTTGAGAAAGCACTCAATACGTACGAGTTTTAAATTTATTTTTACGATGACAGGGTTCGGACACTGAAGTTGGTACTGGCCTCGAAGTAACTATACGCACGTACACACACATATATGTACATACATATACATGCATACATATCCGAATGTATATATACACGCTCGCACATGCATACGTGTGTATATGTAAATAATAGAAACTCATGTTTTTCACTGAAATTCTGTTTAACTAAAATATGTCACTCTCTTACACAATGACTCCACTTGGTGAAATCCGATATCATTTCTATCAGAACCTATTAAACATTTAGTTCTTTGTAAACTCTCCCCGTATATATATGTCTGTGTAAATAAATCAGGCTGTTTTTTTTTTAATATCTATCTATCTATTTCTTTCTTTGTTTCTTCAACATGTTATTAATGAAACCATTTGCAGTATGTCGCGTACAAATGTACGAAAAATCATAAACAGTCCTTCCCCCAAACTTCAGTAGAATGTAATTAAAGACCAGTGCTGGAGTTTTGTGGGTAGTACGCAGGGGTGTGGCATTGACTTAGTTTTCAACTCAGAGACGGCTGAGGGTAGCTAGAATGTCTAGTCTCACCTTCTCGATTTCAGCCTTTCGGACCTTAGAGTACTCACCCTCTCCTCAGTATATAATACCCACTTCCATCACTATTGAAGACGAAATTTTAGTATGAAACATAGGTATTTAAATTTAACCCTTGGCCTCTCCTGTCTATTCATATTTCTCTGGTGTCCATGCATCATATATGATACACATTCACAATTTATTTCCACCACCAGAGTAACTTGAGACTTATGAAAGGAAAGCTTTATGTTACTGAGATTGCCTGAAACGAGGGCTAAATTAAAAGTCCGTAAACAAGCGTGGACGTTTATGACCAACTTATGAAAATACTTTGAACAGGCAAGGGGTTAAATATATTAAACAAGTGATAAATCGAGGCCCTTTCTTTTCTTTTTGTTTTCCTTTAATCGGAACTCAAATAGATAAAGCCTATAATTTATAAGGTTGATTTTCATTAAAAATTAGCGCTAAATCTAATTTGTTCCAACTTTTCGTTCGTTACTGCTATTTTTTTTTTTTTGGATCCAACTTACTCTTCCTCGAAGACTGTCTGGTTTTCTTTTCCAATTCCATCCACAACTATTTTGGACCAAAGGAATGTATATTTGTGTGTGTTTGTACTGCGCCTCCTTCAGTGTTGCCGGAAGTTTGAAAAGCAAATTTGACCTCGCAGGCGGGATTTCAAACTCGGTACCGAATGACCGCAACTAAATAACACAAGTGTTTTCTCCGATGCTCTGACGATTCTTCCACTCGGCGTTGATTTCGTCATCGTTGTTGTTTATCCTCAGGCAATCCTTGATCGGATACCGAAAACATACCAAGTTTGATAATTCCGTCTTCTTTCTTTCTTTCTTTCTTCATAAATATATCTAGGACTACATCATTTAATGTGTGCGTCCTGGTTGGATCTTTTCAATCTGACAGATTGAAAAGATCCAACCGTGGTTTGTGTGAGCTTTGGTTGTTATTTCTAGTAATACTTGCTACCACTGAGGCTTTACCGTTGTCGCCATGTCATGTATTATTTACTAGTATACCCGTGTCGTCAGAAATGCCGATAGTTTTATTAATGACAGAAGATGGCACAGTAATAATAAGAGAAGCCATTGATAAGTGTCAGCAATCTACATACACATATACATACACAGAATTGAAGCATTTGAAGAATCAGATATGGTCGTAACGTCTCGGTTAAAAATATCGTCCATATAATACATGTGTGTATGTGTGTGTGTGTGTGTGTGTATACCCACCCACAGGTGTACATATACATATAGGCATATATATATATATATATATATATATATATATATATATATATATATATATATATCGGGTGTCCCCCAAAAATGTATACACACTTTAAATAATTGTAAAGGTGTTTATTAAAATACATTTTATTTCCTACAGACATTATTTTATTGTTTTGTAAATGTCTGTTTTCAAACTGACGTCCGCTCTTGTCCAGGCGCTGCTGACAACACGAAGCAATGGAATTGCAAACATCACGAAACAATTCGTTTGGCATTTGTGTGCATTTTCGGTCAATGGCTGCTCTCAAATCAACGACTGTTGCGGGTTTCATAACGTAGACTTTGTCTTTTTAGGTATCCCCTTTAAAATGTCTTGTGGTGTGAGGTCTGGTGAACGCGAAGGGTATCCAAGGAAACCCCTTAGTCCAATCCACCTGTTTGCCAAGATCTCCTCAAGGAAGGATCTAACATCACAATGATAGTGTGGGGGTGCCCCATCTTGCTGAAAATAAAACTCCTTATCTTTCATCTTCAAAGTCTTCTGTAATGCTTGGCATGACAGACTGTTGCAGCAAGTTCAAGTAAACGGGACCAGTCACAGAAGCGTCAAAAAGGAACGGTCCATTAATCTTCTTGATGATAAACTACACCACACCACACTGTAACTCCCGGTAAATTAACATGGCCTTCCACCATAACATACGGATTCTCAGGTCTCCAGTAAGTGCAATTGTGACGGTTAATTGAACCATTTAATTTGAATGTGGCCTCATCACTCCACACAATATTTGTTGGAAAGTGTGCTTCTTCTACACATCATGCCAAGTATCACTCGCAATACTGCACTCTTCGGTCTGGATCATCGTCATTAATGGCATGGACTAATCTTGGAACGTAACTTTTCCATTGACAACAGTTCAAAATGCTTTGGACAAACGATTTTGAAATACCTACCTCACGACTCGCTTGCAGCACAGATTTTCTTGGACTTTGGTGATACGTTTCCAGCACTCCTTCTTGCTTTGTGGGCGTTGTCGATATTCGTGGTCTTGCAGAACGCTTCTGAACAGTTCCATCAGCTTCAAACTTATCTCTAATTCGAATGATGGTAAGTCGCGGTGGTGAATCTGTTTGAAACTCCCTCCTAAACTGTCTTTGCACTTCAACTGCATTTTCACACCTCCAGTAGCATTTTAGAACGAGTTTCCTTTGTTCAAAGCTTAGTCTATCTGCCATAATTAATTCCAATGGGTTTCATCTGGAAAAACAAAACATCAATTGAGTTATCAGCTGCTAAAGTGTGTATACATTTTTGGGGGACATCCTGTATATATATATATATATACGTACATAGATATAGATATATATATACTTATATACTCTCATACACATACATTTATTATTATTAATTATCGTTCACATAACATTTATATATATGTTAGGTGGACGGTAATATTTTGAAGACAAGAGTTTGATATTTAATTTCATAATTTCATTTATCTACTTAAATATGTGTATGCGAAACTGATATCTAAATACAATTTACGATCAAAATTTGCAGCTATATTTTGATTGGACTTCCAGCGTCTTCAGAGCAAGATCTTTGAATGCTGTTCAACGTCTCTGACTGTTACTCACTCCCTCCGTTTGTCGTTTTATTTTGCTTTCCCGAGCGTGACCGACGGGACACACATTGCATTTTATTATCTGTAAGATAAGATTAAATCCCGTTCAACTCTCACTGAACGAAGTTATGAACAAAAGCAGTCCCTCCGTGACCATGCCATCTTTTTTCCCTATTTACAAGGAACCTAGTTCCTTATCATACATCTCCTCGCTCCATTTTTTTTAAAGACGCTAGTGTGTGATAGGACGATTTGGCTATTATTTCTAGCAGGTCGGGTGATTACGTAGATAGTCTCTCGGTATGTCATTGTTATACGTTGCAATGTGTTGTGGTGTTGTTTTCATATATTATTGTTAGTGTTTTTTGTTTATTAATGTCATATGTTTGTTGTTAGGTTTTGTCTCTTGTTGAGGTTTTTTCAGTGTAAATTACAGAGTATAACTACACAATTGTGCCCCACCGATTTTGTTTCTTTATAGCTTTTAGGAAAGTGGATATTTTTTTAATAGAAATCTACAAATACTCTGTTGTGTCTGGGGAGAGTCATTTTCTTATTGTACCTTGAAATTTAACACGCTCACCGTTAAATACCTTTTAGATGTAGTAAATAGAGATTATATAGGAATTCAAAGTGAAAAACAAGAAAAGAATTTGTGGGTGCGCACGTATATACTGACGCTCATCACATAATTTTCGTACGTCAGTATTTATGTATGAACACTCAACAAATTCTATTCTCTTTTTCTTTGCATGAAATTCTAGTATAACCGTAATTCGTAACATTTGAAAGGTATTTACTAAAAAATTTTCATTAAAAAATATCTATTTTTTCAAGTTATGAAAAAACAAAGTTGGCGTGGAGGTGAGAAACATTACAACCAAAGTCTTTTAACAAGTTGATTAGCAAACCAGTCGAAGAAATAATTACAACAACCAAATTCCTCGCTAAATGCATCTTTACCGACTTAAAAATTGAAGGACACGTCTGATAATGCTGTAGTAACGCCGTGCGCATGCGTGGAATTCAACAGCCAAGCTTTCCCGCTTTGATCGATCTCTTTCTTGCTGACCAGCGATTGAGCAAGGACGTGTCTAGCTGTTTCTCCATCTTTCGAACTCACGCTAGACAGCTCACATCAATATACCGTCTAAAGGTCGACTAAAGGTGGTGTTCCAGCATGGCTGCAGTCAAATGACTGAAACAAGTAAAAGAGTATATATATACAGGGTACAGACAATATTTGTTTGCATAATGGCTGTCTGAGGAGAAAATAAAAGTGTTTATATTTTTTGAAGTATATACATCAAATTTGGATCAGTTTGTCTTCATATGTTCTGTTAATCTTACTCAATGAACTCACCTTTGACCTCAATAACAACCTCCAAGCGACCTCAGAACCAGCCACGGGCCTTCATTACTCTCTCTCTCTCTCTCCCATTTTAGGCCCCTGAAGGCCCTGATAATCCGTGCCTTCAGCTTATCCTTCTCGTTGTAGCTGAATTTGTTGGTCCTTCATTCCACTGTGCCCCACACAAAGAAGTCGAATGGGTTGCAGTCAGGCAAGTTGGGAGGCTATATGTCGGATGCTGTGTGATCAAAGGAATTCTCCAGCAGCCAGGCCTGAGTCTTGCAACTGCTGTGACAGGGCACAGGGTTTTGCTGCTACATGTACGGCCTTCCTGTAGCTACTTGGTCCGTCCAGGGCTTCACCACCGTGCTCAGAACATGGATGTAGTCATTGGTGTTCAGCCTGAGGCTGTTGGGGAAGAAGGGGATGGCATGACATCACCTTTGCTGCTGACAACACCAAAGACCATGATTATAACTGGAAATTTCGTCTGCATGACTCTAGGAATGTCCTTGGGTGAGACGTTGAGCCACCTTGTTGTTCTGGGAGTTGATCTTCCAGTCTTGGCAGAAATTCTTCATGTAGAAGAACCACATCATGTCTGGTTCCAGCAGATGTTTCAACTTGTTGATCAGCTTCTTAATGTGGTCGACCCTCTTTTCCTGCATTGGACAGAAATTGTCCATTGTTCATCTTGGGTGAAAAGTAGCGAACATCCTGATGCACCATCGACCTGATGGACTTTTCATCCACACCTTTCTCCTGTGCAATGGCATGCATCAGCTTACTAGCATTGTTGTTGATGATCTCTTGAATTTCAGCAACAAATTCTGGCATTTTGATTGCATCAGATTGTCAATCATGCTTTTTCCTATCTGCTATCACCTCAATGTCGAATTTTCCACCATCCTTCTGTTGACGTTGAGGAAGTGTGAAATTTCCTTGTTTTTCCTTCCTGTGTAGATTCCAAAGAGGATTCCATGCCTCTTCCGCAAATTGGGGGTTTCAAAATTTTCCATAGTCAGTTATTCTGCCAAAAAAATAAAGCAAAATAAAAAAATGGCAATTGTTTTTTAGAAGGTAAAGACCGACAATAAAAGCGAAGAAAAATATGCATAAAATTAGCAGTTGAAAAATGCAAACGAATACCGCCTGCCTCCTGTACACAAATACACACACAGGATTGTCTTGTTTCAATTTCCATCTACCAAATCCACTCACATAGGCTTTGGTTGGCCTGAGGCTATAGTAGAAGACACTTGCCCAAGGTGCCACGCAATGGGACTGAACCCAGAACCATGTGGTTTGGAAGCAAGCTTCTTACCTCACACTCCTGCACCTACACACACACACACACACACACACACACACA
>NC_069002.1:27374723-27379082 GCF_001194135.2 Octopus bimaculoides | reverse complement strand
ATATATATATATATATATATAAGGATATCCTATTTGAAGCTGATGAAGGAAATTCCTTGTCACATAAAGTGGGTTTTTCCGTTCTCTCATTAATGTTCCTCCTCGTCACTGTCTTCCTTTGTACTGTTTCACATATCTAAGACAGTCCTCGTTCTATTTAATTTCTTATTTCCTTATTCATTGTTAAGAGCATTATTAGCAGTTAAGAGATTTTATGCTAACACGACATCACACAAGTTTACTAAGTTGTTTTATTTTACTGGGATTGTAACATCATTGTAATCTAGATATAACACACACACACACACACACACACGTGCTGTTCCATGGTGGTAGGATTAACAGAAAAAGTACTTCATCTGGTGAGTGATAAATATTTAATAAACACAAAATTGTCCTGTTTTTAGCTTGTTATGCCATGCGTCATAGCCTGAGGATTGCATGAAGGCACCAGACATGTTAAAAAATACGGTCTGAGATGTTTTCATCGCATGAAACTAGTAGTAGCTCGTAAAAATACTTATTGTGTTCATTAAATTATATATGTGAGAGAGGGAGTGCGTGTGTGTGTATGCATGTGCGTGAATGTGTGTGTGTGTGTGTGTGTGTGTGTGTGCGGGAATGTGTGTACGTACGTGGGTGTGTGTGTGTGCGTGAATGTGTGTGTGTGTGTGTGTGTGAGTGAATGTGTGTACGTACGTGGATGTGTGTGTGCGTGAATGTGTGTACGTACGTGGATGTGAGTACTCTCTGAGTGGTTGGCATTAGGAAGGGCATCCAGTTGTAGAAACTCTGCCAAATTTAGATTGGAGCCTGGTGTTGCCATCCGGTTTCACCAGTCCTCAGTCAAATCGTCCAACCCATGCTAGCATGGAAAGCGGACGTTAAACGATGATGATGATGATATATATTCACACATACACACACATATTTTTATTTGCAGGATCTTTTAGAATCAAAGAATTTTAATAATGTCTTTAATTTGTTTTTTTTTATTATTTCCTGATAATGATTATTCTACTTGTGTTTTTTTTTTATTTGTACTTTTATTATCTGTGCTGGAACCACATAAAAATCACTCACTCCACTCTGCAGGGTGGTTGGTGTTAGGAAGGGCATCCAGCCGTAAAAACTATGCCAAAACAGACACTGAAGCCCGGTGCAGTCTTCTGCCCAGCCAGTTCCTATCAATCCATCCAACCCATGCCAGCATGAAAAGCAGATGTTAAATGATGATGATAATGTAATCTGTCATGTTTTATTTTCTTGTTTGTGTCTTCATGGCACGTATGCAAATTTGAGCCATTCCATCTATTTCTTCTCGTAATTGGTGCCACTGCCTGGAATCCCTTACTTTCTTATGACTGCATTATTATTTTCTTGTTTATTCTTTTATTTATTTCAGTCATTTGACTGTGGCCATCCTGGAGCACTGCCTTTAGTCAAACAAATTGACCACAAGTCTTATTCTTTTGTAAGCCTAGTACTTATTCTATCGGTCCCTTTTGCCGAACCGCTAAGTTACAGGGATGTAAACGCACCAACATCGGTTGTCAAGTGATGGTGGAGGTACAAACACAGACATACAAATATATATATATATATATATATGTATATATATTGTATAAAGGATCTTGGGTAAGGCCAAAACAATTCAAAGTAAGTGCAAGGTAAATCACAAGGAAACAAATATTTGAATTAATGTAGACTTACCTTTTCAAGAAAATAAACGAATGTTGCCAATGTCTATATTTGTTTTCTTGTCGTTTACCTTGCATTTACTTTGCATTCTTTTGGTCTTACCCATGATCCTTTATACAGTATATATATATGTGATGGGCTTCTTTCAGTTTCCTTCTACCAAATCTGCCCGAGGCTATAGTAGAAGGCACTTGCTCAAGGTGCCACGCAGTGGAGCTAAACCTGGAACCATGTGGTGAGCAAGCTACTTACCACACAGCCACTCCTGTGGGTTTTTTTTCTCCATTCTCTGGAGGTGTGGACAGATTTATTACCACATATTTAACATCAAAATAGCTGTCCCTCAATCTACTCTTTCAACCAGCATCATGATGATGGAGTCAATATGCATTCTATATCCTTTGTGTGAAAAATCCTAAATATTAA
Organism: Octopus bimaculoides; assembly: GCF_001194135.2. NCBI lineage: Eukaryota > Metazoa > Mollusca > Cephalopoda > Octopoda > Octopodidae > Octopus > Octopus bimaculoides. Next base: position 27,376,955 of record NC_069002.1, on the reverse strand, counting down.
ATTTTATTTTAAATTTTAATTCACCTGAAGAAAGCAGTTTTTTTTACATGATATAATTGATTTGTTCATCAATGAAAAAAACATGCTTGAAACAGCTGTAGTGAACCTTGGTCCATTTGTGTTATCATTTGTGTGTGTGTGTGTCGGTCAGTTTGTTTATGTCTCCATATCTTAGCAACTTAGTTGAAGAGATTGATAGCATATGTTTGGAATAGGTCATTGTTTGGGTTAGTTCATTTCTTGTGTTGTTATAACTTTCATCATGGTAATATTGTGAAGGTTCATGGCCTGATGGTTAAAGTTTGGCATGATCATGCTTTCAATTCCTGGAATACTGGGATTGATTTGTTCAACTAAACAGTTCAAACTGGTGCTCCAGCATGGACACAATTTAATGACTGTCAAAAGAGATTTACATTATTTACATTTGGCGGATATTTGTCCTCATCTTGTTTGTTGTTAACACGACGTTTTGGCTGATATACTCTCCAGCCTTCATCAGGTGTCTTGGGGAAATTTCGAACCTGGGTGCTCATTCCTAAGGTATTTTTCGATGTTGTTGTTATTATTGTTATTATTATTATTCAGGTCACTGCTTGGAATCGAACTTGGAATCCTGGGGTTAGTAGCCTGTGCTCTTAACCACTAAGCAATAATAATAATAAAAATAATAATAATAACATCGAAAAATACCTTAGGAATGAGAACCCAGGTTCAAAATTTCCCCAAGACACCTGATGAAGACTGGAGGGTATATCAGCCTAAACGTATTAACAACAAACAAGATGAGGACAAATATCTGTCAAATGTAAATAATGTACATAATTCCTCATCTCTTAAATATAGAACTGTAATGTCACAAGTAAAATATAAAGACAACCTATTCTGTACTAAGAAGTCTCTATCACAGCTTCAAAGCAAGTGTTACATAGTATCACTGCAACAGTGAGGTGAACTTCCTATAATTGTCCTGTATATTGATGGGTTGTGGGGTGAGGTTAGACATAGGGTAACCTTGGAGGTACTATTCACTGTGATAATCCTTCTTGTTGCAGAACCACTTTGTGTAAACGTTTTTCACCTCCCAGTTCGGTGACATAGTTCCAGCCAGAAAAATGTTTGTTTATATCGTTTTTGATACAGTGGTTATAATTAGTGTTACAAATTAAATAGAAGTCAGTGTTGTCTACTTGAGAAGAGCTGACTATGTACTTCCATCAACAGTAATGATATGAGTTAGTAAAAAGGCAGCTTCTGTGTGGCTGCTGAACCGGCTAGAAACAGCAGCCAGATCTCGAGAAAATCAAACCCCAGTGTCTTAATTAATAAAGTGAAGATATAATAGACTACTTTCAGTTTCTCTTTATCAAATCCATTGACATGGCTTCGGTCAGCCTGGGGCTATTGTAGACACTTGCCCGAGGTACCATGCAGTGGGACTGAACCAAAGATCATGTGATTGGGAAAGAAACTTCTTATGGTATAGCTACAGCTGCACCATAAAAATTTCATGTTAATTTCTCCTAAACATCAATTTAATAATGCCAAAGTTATTTCACTAAATTCTTCATTATTTTAAAGATTAATTAAAACAAACACAGTGTATTTCAACAGAATATAGTAATGGTAAAGTTAGTGATCTAAACTAAGTTTTCTCCCATATTTCATGTTTGTTTGTCTCAAACACCAATTTAATAATGACTAAGTTATTTTACTAAAAAAATCTCAAGTTGTGTTGTGCTGCAGACTCCAAAACGGAATGAAATAATATCCTACATGGCTATTATGATAATCACGTGAACAACCAGGCTATCAGATGTTGTCGCACATCGCTAGTCACAATGTGCTTTTTGCATTGTTCTAGCCTTGAAATGACGCCACCCCACTGGTTGGGTGAGCAGGCCAACAATCCCTCCTGATCGAAAGGAGGATTGATGCAATGTGAAATGAAGTGTTTTGCTCAAGAACACAGCACGCCACTCAGCCAGGGAACCCTTGATCTAGCAATTGTGAGTTCAACAGCCTAACCACTAGGCCACATACCTTCACACTATGATAATAATAATGAATTTTTATAAGAGTCCTTTCACCAAGGTTCCATGTAATTTCATATATACCTGACACTTGTTCAAATTGCCCTACTGTCAGATTGAACTTAAAATCATGCAGTTTTGTTCAAACTGCTTCACCGTCAGATTGAACTTAAAACCATGCAGTTTTGTTCAAACTGCT
>NC_069002.1:27374378-27374713 GCF_001194135.2 Octopus bimaculoides | reverse complement strand
CAGTTTTGTTCAAACTGCTTCACCGTCAGATTGAACTTAAAACCATGCAGTTTTGTTCAAACTGCTTCACCGTCAGATTGAACTTAAAATCATGCAGTTTTGTTCAAATTGCTCCACCGTCAGATTGAACTTAAAATCATGCAGTTTTGTTCAAACTGCCCCACCGTCAGATTGAACTTAAAATCATGCAGTTTTGTTCAAACTGCTTCACCGTCAGATTGAACTTAAAACCATGCAGTTTTGTTCAAACTGCCCCACCGTCAGATTGAACTTAAAACCATGCAGTTTTGTTCAAACTGCTTCACCGTCAGATTGAACTTAAAACCATGCAGTTG
>NC_069002.1:27372415-27373968 GCF_001194135.2 Octopus bimaculoides | reverse complement strand
TCATGCAGTTTTGTTCAAACTGCCCCACCGTCAGATTGAACTTAAAATCATGCAGTTTTGTTCAAACTGCTTCACCGTCAGATTGAACTTAAAACCATGCAGTTTTGTTCAAACTGCCCCACCGTCAGATTGAACTTAAAACCATGCAGTTTTGTTCAAACTGCTTCACCGTCAGATTGAACTTAAAACCATGCAGTTGTGAAGCAAACTTCCTAACCACATACCCAAGCTTTTGTCTGTGTTTCAGAGGCTTTGATCATAAATCTATTTAACAACGACACCTAAAATGATTTGAAATTAATTGCAGAGGGGTATTATTTCATTATTTTCTGTTCAGGCATTTAACTATGTCTGTGTGTGTCTATCGCGTCCCTGAGTAAATATGCTGTGTTTCTTTGTGCACAGGTCAAATGTATTGAAACTCTGCAACAAAGAGCTCCTTTGATGTCATTGGATTAAGACTCTGTCGCAGAAACTCTTGTCATTCGACGCTTTATGTAAAGTTGCTTTGTGAGGAGAGCAAATGTTTACTATTATAAAAGTCAAAGAGACTTTGTATCAATATGTGTACACACACACATACACACAAACTTAAACTCTCACACACACAGACTTAAACATGCACACATAAACTTAAGCATACACACACAAACTTAAATATACACACACACACAAACTTAAACATACACAAACTTAAGCATACATATACACACATACATATACAACACACAAACTTCAACACACACACATGCAAACCTAAGCATACACACATGCACACACAAAACTTAAACATAAACACATACATAGACGTATGCTTAGACACATACATGCACATGCACACACACACACACACACATCAACAAGTTTGCTTCTGATCCCCCCACAAAAAAGATGAGACCATTTGATCCATATTTGCTGTAGAAACTGGTGTGTGTGTGTGTATGTGCATGGTAACAAGCACCTCAAAACAAGCTATAGTCTTTATTTTGTGTGTTTATATTATCATAATTATCTTTTATTATAATTATTATTATTATTATTATTATTATTATTATTATTATTATTATCAACCAACTTCGATGACTGGCACCCATGCTAGTAGAGCACTAACAGCTCCATCCGAGCGTGATCATTGCCAGAGCAGCTGTCTGGCTGCCGTGCCAGTGGCACGTAAATAGCACCATTTGAGCGTAATCGTTACCAGCGTCGCCTTACTGGCACGTGTGCCAGTGGCATGCGAAAAACAATCGAGTGAGGTCATTGCCAGTGCTGCTGGACTGGCTCCTGTGCAGGTGGCACGTAAAAAATACCATTTTGAGTGTGGCCGTTGCCAGTACCGCCTGACTGGCCCTTGTGCCGGTGGCACATAAAAACACCCACTGCACTCTTGGCGTGGTTGGCGTTAGGAAGGGCATCCAGCTGTAGAAACTCTGCCAGATCAGATTGGAGCCTGGTGCAGCCATCTGGTTTCACCAGTCCTCAGTCAAATCGTCCAACCCATGCTAGCATGGAAAGCGGACGTTAAACGACGATGATGTTGATCATCATCATTA